>NC_058416.1:31627003-31911786 GCF_002201575.2 Neomonachus schauinslandi | reverse complement strand
AAAGAAAGAAAGAAAGAAAGAAAGAAAGAAAGAAAGAAAGAAAGAAAGAAAGAAAGCAAGCAAGCTTTTAACTCCAGTGATCATGTGCCAATTTCTCATTTGCTTGTTCATCTTTTGTTCAAGTACTGGCTATGCCTCAGAATAAGTTTATGTCATCTAACACTGCTCTAAACCTAGATCAGAAATAGTGAAATAATTTCTGAATCTCCCAGGCAAGGCTAGAGCTGTGAAGTAAGAACACTGTTCTTAATTTAGTCCTCTTTATAAAGTGGCCTTCTTCTTCTGATGCAGATCTTCTTGTCTATAAGAAAGCAGAGCAGAGCCTGGATATATTATGACTGGGTAAATTTGTTATGTCTTTTCCAAGGACCTTTTTTTTTTTTAAGATTTTATTTACTTATTTGAAGGGGAGCGAGAGAGAACATAAGGAGGGGGA
Organism: Neomonachus schauinslandi; assembly: GCF_002201575.2. Lineage (NCBI taxonomy): Eukaryota > Metazoa > Chordata > Mammalia > Carnivora > Phocidae > Neomonachus > Neomonachus schauinslandi. The sequence goes on along the minus strand of NC_058416.1, from coordinate 31,911,350 downwards.
AGGGCAGAGAGAGCGAGAGAGAGAAGCAGGCTCCTCACTAAGCAGAGAGCCTGATGCGGGGCTCAATCCCAGGACCTCAGGATCATGACCCGAGCAGAAAGCAGATGCTTAACTGACTGAGCCACCTGGGTTCCCCTAACAACCTTTATCACCCCTCTCCCAAGTGCCTACATGCCCTCCAGCCCTTACTCCCAATTCCAGGTGCTCACTCACAGATGGTGCTTCATCTAGGCCTGCCAGGACATGAACGATCCCCTTCAGGGGACTGCTTATGTGTTCCATTCTTGCAAGGACCCTCATTAATTATACTAGGTAAATGGAAATATGTTTCTAATATAATATAAATGGTGAATGTTAGAATAAGTCTTATGTCCTCTCCCTCAAATGCTAAAATGGCAGCCGTGGATCACTTCAACTTAAATGATTCAATTGCTGAAAAGACCTAGCAGTGTGCATTTTTTGAGCCAAGTATTTATTTGTATAGGTTTACTGAAGTAGTATAGGTAGCATATAGCCTTCAAGTTCTCTTCCAGAGTTCCCTTAAAACTCTGTACATTGTCTGTACCCTTCAGTCAAACTAGACTAATCACTGCTTTCAAGAATAGCTATTATCCTTTTTAAAAGTCGGTTCTCCCATATACTCAAGTTTAAAAAACAGCTTAAATGTGATTTTTCTAAATCTTTACTTTCATAAAATTTTGTTTGTATCTACCTCATAGGATTGTGAGAATTCAATGAACTAAGTGCATATAAAGCACTTAGCATAGTGAGATGGTAACCATCATTAAATTATTTGTTATATCTTTTCTTTTCATCTCTTTAGCACTGAGAAGTGTTTTACCTATTATTCAAATTAATAATGAATTAAATTAACCTAGATTAACATCTGTTAACTGATTAGCTCAATAATATAGAAAACAGCACTCAAAAGGGGAGATAGAAAAAGAAACAATAGTCCAAATAAATATGGACAAAGTCAAAACAAGTGTAGGGATTTCAGTAGATCTCTGGCAGATGCTATGGAGAAAGCACTCAAAGAAGTGACTGTCTTTCCTATTTCTGGATCAATTTTCTTTTTCAAAGGAATTTTTAATAACTAAAAAAAAAGTATCGTAGATATAGCTGCTTTATTTTTGCAATAGTTCTGTGCCTTTACATTTTTACAGAACTCAGTCAACTTTTCAGCTTTTCTTTTAAAATCCTTTCCTTTTCCCATTAGTCTGTTAATAATTGTTGCTTTCCTGGCATCCCCACTTTGTCAGGTTATTATGCATTCCTCAGCATTGTGAAAAATGAAAAGTGGAAAAATCACATATTTTTCAGCTGACTTAACACTGCATAAAGTGCTGAAATTATTAATTGAACATCTTGATTATAAATTAAGTGGAAATAATGTTGAAGAAGCAGCCCCTAGTCATATAGGATTATTATTAGGGCTACACACTGAATGATTTGAATTTCATTCTGGTAGTAGTAAATATAGTTAATACCAGTGAATATGAACTCATAGATTTTGGCTGAACATCAACCAAATCAAGCAAGCAATTGCCTCCACAATTTTGAGGTTTATATCCTAAAACCACATGACTACTACATCTTTGCCCCTTTAAGTGCTTGAGAACTATAGCAAGAATTTAGAGCCAAGCTAATAGCTATCTCCCTTCTGGAAACATTTAATCCAAAATCACAACATTTTTAAAACCTCAGTAAAATTCACTCCACTAATTTCAAAGAGGTGAGAATCTAAAATGAAGCTTGGTGGACATTCACCTTTAAATAGTGCCATTGAAAATGTGTCCATCTTGGGCAAATTAAAGCATCATCCACATTTTAACAAGCATTTAACTTGTTAAAGATAATAAAACAACTTCAACCTCAGATTAAAATATACTAGCATATCAACATTTAATGTTTAATTACAAGTTTATTTTATCTATTCTTTGAAGTAGTCCTGGAAAGATCTCTATCTAGCAGTATTTCGCATATTATTTGGGGTAGGCTTAGTCAAGGTAACAAATCTCAAAATTTCAGTGTTAAAACAATAAAGTTTCAGGTCTTGTTCACATAACATTTCTATGTGGGCATGCAGATTATCGAGAGCCCATTTCCACACAGTGGTAGGAACCTGGTAATAGTTATGTCACGTTAGGCTATAGTACCCAGTTATTCAATCAAACAATCTACGTGCTGTTGTGAAGGTACTCTCTAGATGTGATTAACATCCACAATCAGTTGACTTTAAATAAAGGAGGTCATATTCCATAATGTGGGTGGACTTCATTTAATCAGTGGAGAGGCTTTAAGGACAAACTAGGTTCCCCCAATGGGAGAAGAAATTCTGCCTCAAAACTAGAACATCTGATCCTGCCTAAGTTTCCAGTCTGCAAACCTACCCTACTAATTTCAGACTTGTCAGGCCTCACAATCACATGAACCAATTCCTTGAAATAAATACCTTTATATATTTTTCATTCTTACTTGTTCTGTTTCTCTGGAGAACCCTGACTGATACTACTACTGACCTCCTAACTCCTTCCATCTATGGCTCTGTCATTGTCATCTTTCTCTTTTAACTGGCAGAGGAGAAAGAACACAGAATATGCAAAGAGGAACACACCTAAAAGCTTTTATAGATTTGTAAGTGGCATATAGCATTATCTGTTTATCTTTCTCACGGCCTAAATGCTGGAAAAGCTGGGAAATGCTTCCTAGATGGGGCCCCAAAATAGAGAGCAGATTTTGGTGGACAGCCAGTGTGCTCTATTAAAATTTTCAGTAGCATGATTTGTAACACATATTTTTGAAATTGCATTTTAACTAATTCTTATATTTCTTATTTTATCCTTCAATGGAGCTTTGAAGATGAGTCTCACATTTGGATGGAGAGTAATAGAGGGAAGATCACTGTAGGTTGCAGGGATAGAGAAAGTTTGAAGAAAGGGAGAAGGGTAGGAGGAAGAGAAAAGAGGAACCTGTTAAGATGTGAAGAAGGGATACACCTTTCTGGAAACTGTAATCTGATCCTCTTTGCCCATCCCCCTCTATTCGTGAATCACTATCTTGGTGAGCCACCATTACAGATGGGAGTTGCATAATCCTCAAGTAGGCTTGAACAACAACTACAAAAAAATTTTATATACTGATCTAGATCTTAGAATAAGTAATGGAATGGAGAGAAATGAGACTAGAAAGGTATAATCACTTCAAATGCATGCTCAAGAATTTGAATTTTTCTCTTTAGATAGTGGGGAGTTAATATAAAGTTTTTATGCAAGGACTGATGTGATCAATGCCAGTATCAGACATTAGATTTATCAGGTTGTTTTATTTAAAATGGATGGGATGGGGGAGAGACATGAATTTGATAGACTAGTTAAAAAGAAAATTGCAGTAATGGTATAGGGCAAAGCTAAATGATTGCTTTATGGCAGGTGGCAGTGAGACTTGAAAGAAAAAACATAGAAGTAGTACATGGCAGTAGTATGGACAGAACTTAATGTCTCATTGTATATAGGAATAAAGGAAAAGTATTCAAAAATATTACTTGGCTTCAAATTGTGGTGATAGGAGGCTGGTACAGACTAACTGAAATTAGAGATATTTTACCTATTCTGTGGTATAAATTAACTTTCCCTGAATAGATGATCAAGATACTAGGTCCTACCTGTGGCACACAGTGTCGTGGGAGCCCAGAGGAGGGTGTAACCCTTACAAGAATGCCCAGTTTCCTTTGACATCCTCAGACCTCTTGTATTACTATCCCTTACTTCATTACTCCAGAAAGACATTTAATGTTCATTAAGGAGATATTAATAGGTTGCTCCCTTATCAACCTAGCAACTGGGTCAATTTCACACTGAGTCATTAAATGTCTTAAGAACTGGTAATCTATCATGTTTTAATGACAACTTTAAAATGGTATTTCAAAACCAAAAGATTTATATCCCATTAAGAGATGATTGTAATATACTAATGCAAGACTTCACTCACCCATTGAGAGCTGTATTTTATGAAGGAAGTAGGGGTGGCTGGGTAACTACCTTGCAATATTAAAAAGAGCTGACCATTTTGGATATTTAGTTTAGAGCCAGCATTCTACTTAATTTGAGTTTTGGCAGACATATAGGTAGCCAATATGTGATACTTTACTAATATCTGAATGGGATATTTTAACCCATAAATGTGAACCCAAGGAGCTGGACAAAAAAGCAAAGCCAAAAACAAATCAGCAAACAAAAAACCAAGCAATATGCCAGTTGTTAAAAAGGTAAATTAAACCCATATATCAATGATGACAAAATAGTTACATATGCAATTGACGGGAAAATATGTATCATAGGATAAGTTCCCATCTTTTCTCCTAAGGAATTATAATGGATGAAGAGAGACATTCTCATTGCTAGCTGTCCCTAGTCCTCTTGTCTTTGTTCAATCTTGGTAATAATCATGGGGGTCATTTTAAGAAACAGCTGTCTCTGTATATATTCTGGTAGTAAGAGTTCTCTAGAATTCCACAATCTTTGCATAAATTATTTTTATAATAAATAAATCTCTCTCTGCCTTAACTGTTCTTGCCACTATTGTTATTACTCTATAGCTTTTATTTTCTTCTATCAAATCTTTATAATTGCACATCAGTGTAATATATCACATTGATGAGATTTATTCTGAGATTTCAAGAAAATTAGAATTCTTCTTTTATCTTTCCACTTATGTTGGTTCACTAAGTTAATTAACAATTGATTTTATTTCTTTATGCTATCCAAATCACTGGGTTATTTTCCCTTGTGCTAATCTTTGCAGTCTCTGGTGTCTCTTCCTATAGGTGCTCTACCCCTTAAAGGCAGAACAAGGCTTTGAGGCTTTTCTTCCTGTGTTCCCAGTCGCCCACCCAACAAGCCTTGATTAATGACTGCAGAGTTTTGGTGCCTTTAATATCATGTTTTCTAAGAGTCTAACTATTAGACCATATGGTCAGGTAGTATGTGATATTCCAGAAGATGGTGCTATCTGTGTTTACCACAGGACCTGTAGTGCTCACAAGAGCTACTGTCATTCCAGTGTACTCCATGCAGGACTCTCTTGTCCAGCCTTTTAATTCTATGTCTTTCCCTCACAAAGAAGGGCACTGGCTAGGATTTAGGGGGTCTTTGGGCTCCTTCCTAAGGATCTGATTAAATATATAAATATATATTTAATTTTAATTCTCTGTCTTGCTTGTTCATCTACAAATAGAAGGAGAAAGTCTGAATACAATTCAACTACCTATGTAAATAATTTCTGGACACACAAATAAATAAAAATAAATTTATTTTCCACTTGGTTTTTCTTCTCAAGAACTTTTCCCTCTTCCCTAGATTCTTGAGTAATGAATAAAATGATCATACTTCATCTGAAAAAACATGTGACTTATATTTAAATGATTCATATTCCTGTACAAGGGAAGCTCCAGCAACTTGGCAATCTTTATTATTTTCTTCTGGCTTATATATGAAAACTACAGTAGAAAGTAACAGATTGGTTTCATTAGATGTTCTAGATTGTGGGGACATAGTTGCAATTCAATATTTGTAAGTTTAAATGGAAGAGGGCAAAATTTACATTTCAGAAACTAATTAGCAATAAGACCCTGGACATCTAATTTAATTTAAACTTTAATTTCCTCACCTTTAAAGTAATCTGCTGTTAAAATGTATTCTAGTTGCAGTATTCAGTAAGTCTGTGAATTATTTGACAGATTAAAGATGCCACCTAAAAATTTAATGCCATATTCATTAAAATATGTTTCTATGTTATATTGTCTCATTCTCAAACTATTTACGAAGAGAATTATTATTCCTTTTTTTATACAAAGGCAGTGGGCCAGAGAAGTGAAATGAATGGTTCAGGCACATAACTATCTAGTACTTGCAGTAGATATAATTCCTTTTTCTCCCTCTGCTTTTTTTTTATTTACTTTTATATATCAGTTCTGTAAATTTAACTTAAGAAAGTGAACAGGAAAAAAAAGTTAATAGCAGTGATTTGTATGTAATTCATATTACTGATTTAGTAATCAACTATTTTTATGCATCAGAGCTAACTAGGATCTCTGGTGTTTAGCATCTAGTAGAGATGCAAATGAATTAAAAAAAAAAATGATAGGGCCAAAAAAAAAAAAAAAACCCAACCTCTCATCATCATTTTCTATTTGCAAATGTGTGACCAGAAAGAAATCAGAATCATTAAACTGCTGAATAAAAAAACATAAAGGATAAATTTTAATTATGCATACAGGATTAGGCAAAAATCCTTTATCACTAAGGAACGATGCTTCAGGTAAGTTTTAAAATAATAGCTAATGTACTCTGCTAAATTTGGCAGTGCAGAAACTGATGAAAGTCACAGAACTAACACTCTTACTCTTTTTTATAATGCCTCATATTTCTTTACCTCCAGATTAGAAAGTAATGCCAGACATAAAAAAAAAAAAAAAACTTATAAAAATCAATAAAAACAAAAGATAGCCTACTAGAAAAATGGGCAAAAGACTTGAACAGGCAATTAATAAAAGAGGTAAACATAATGGTTTACTTTACTAGACATAAAAGAGAAGGAAAAGGAAAACAAAAACTCACACGCTGCTAGTGGAAATGTAAACTGATATAACTTTGGAAAACTCTTTGGCAATGTCAAGTAAACCAAAACTTGCACATATCTTATAGGCCCCTAAATTTCACTCCTGGGTATATATTCAAAAGAAATCTACACATATATTCACCAAGTGACATATAAAAAGTATTTACAATGGCACTATTGGTAATAGCCCCAAACTAGAAACAACTCAATTCTCAATTACCCATCAAGAACAGAATGAATAAACTATGCTATAATTACACAACAAACACTATACATAACAGGACTACTACACAATCACAAATAATATCATAAATTAATTTCACAAACAAAAAGGAGCCAGACACAAAAAGTATTTATGTAAATTTCAAAAACAAGCAAAACAAATGCATGGTATTAGAAGTCCGAATAGTGGCTATCCTTGAAAAGAAAATAGTGATTAGGAAGGAGCCTGAGGAGGCACCTGGATGAAAGTGATGTTATGTTTTTTATGTAAGTTCTGATTATATGACATCTTCAAATTGAAAACATTCCTCAAGCTCTGATATAATTTGTATCTTTTTCTATGTATGGAATACTTCAACAAAAAGCATACATTAATTTATAGGAATGCATGTGTGTGTGTGTGTGTGTGTGTGTGTGTGTGTGTGAATATTTTTTCCAGGTATTCAAAAGTACACATTATTGGGTACTTCCATCTTTGACATCAACACAGACATTTTTTCTTTGGGATGTAACTGAAGCATGAACTGGAACTATAATGCCAACTCAGAGTTACTAGTACCCTTTACAGTTTCATATTTATTTTTTGAGAGTTAGGATTTGAAATATCAAATATTTTCCTCCAGATACTTAATCCATTGTCTCCCTTACCAGTGTTGCTTCTCTATTCTCCATCATTTACATCTCTTTGGTTGTTCCATAAGAGGAAAACTTTAACAATATAATGTGTTGTGTAATGTTGAAGTTTGTCTTAAGAACTTTTAATGTTAATTGATACAATTTAAGTAATCTAGATATGGAAAAGTCAATAATGGGGAAAAAATACAGTACTAAAAATAAGGACAACCAGGTATTATATACTTCCTGGTATAAGTATTTTATACTCCTAAACAAGTACAACTTTCAAAAACACCAAACACAAATCTAATTAGATCTCTTGATCAAACCTTGGTTAATTTTTAGAAAATGAAGGAGATATAGAAAATATGAAACTGTGCTAGGAGAAACATAATCATTAAAATTCAGACTGTGGGACAATCTATAGCCCAAAGATTCAGTTTCTTAAATAATTTTCAATTAAAAAAAAAAAAAAAAACATGGGAGTAATCTATATGTTGGAAGAGAACTAAAGATGTATCAACTATCACAGCAAATAGACCTTGAATCCACATTAAATAAATAAAATTTCAAATATTTATTAAGATAATTGACATATATGATAGAAAATACTAATTTTTAGATAACATAAATGTCTGATAATATTTTTTTATTTTTTAAGATTCCTTATATTATAGATATACATACTAAAATATTTACAGATAAAAAATATATAGTATCAGGGATCTGCTTTAAACGAATATGGGATGAGGGAAAGGAGGAAACATAGTATAGATAAAACAGTATTGGATAAAAGTTGAAAACTGAACATAGGTGAAATGTTCATGGTTATTAATTATACTATTCTTTGTACTTTTTATTATGTTTAAACTTTCCATATTTAAGGAATACAAATAAGTTAAAGCAGAGAGGTAGATCCTTGAGTGCATCTGAACTTACATGAGATGATCTAGAAAGATAATTATAGCTGCAAAATATGAAGACACATATTAGACTATAGAACAAATATAAAGATGTGAATCTTCGATTCAGAAACATCACATTTTAAAAGTGATTACTCATAAAAGCTAAGAGGTGAGACAAGGGCAGATGAACATACACTTGGTTGCAAAAGCCAAGAACAAAACAACACGTTCCTCCTTTCATGCCTTTACGAATTAGTCACAGTATCAAGTTGCTGGAGAGGCACTTTAATTTGATACCTTTTGTGCTTTGGGGATACTTTTACTGGGTTAAAATTGCTGCTGTTAGAAAAATCAGTGTCAACCATAGAGTTATGTTGACCCTCGGGGCAAAGGTGAGATGAAAGGGTCACGCTGAGAAATGAAGACAAGAGGGGAAACGTGCAAGGAGTGGAGCAAAATGCCAGCGAAAACTTTCTTTTTTTAAATGAGCTGGATTTTTTTCCTTGTGCCCAGGAAGTCATGTTATGCTTTGTCTCAGGAGAGGAGTAGAGAAGCGCCTCTTGCTGCCCTCTGCTAGTATCCTGATCATCAGTGTCAACAGAGTAGCCCTGCTATGCCTTTGGTAGCAGCAGAGAAATTGAGAGCAGTTCCAGATCTGCCCAATTACAGTTTATGGAGCCTGGCCCCTGAGAAAGCAAAAGATCAGCACTTTCTCCTTTCATAGTCTGCAAAGGTTCATTCTCTCTCAGACACCCTACCCCTTCAAAATTAAAAGATTCTCAATAAAACAAAATCAAAAGATTTTGGTTCTGGTTCGAGCTCTGCCACTTGTCCTCCCAGAATCTGAGTCTCTCATTTGCAAATGAGGACTTGAAATATATGATCTTAGAGGTTTTGTTGAATTCTATCAGTCTTTAAGTTTACATTCACTGATTACCCCTGGTAAGTGTGGACAAGCTTCTTCACAGCTCTTCTTTTGGAGACTGAGAGCAGAGGGAAGTAGAGGAATAAACCCTAGGATGATTCTCTTATTTGTTTAAGTTGTACAAAATTTATTTTGGTTCTGTTCTGTTTTTGTTTGTTCACTTGTTTGCTTTATTATTTTTTTCTATATAACTACATTATATATTAGATGTTCTTCAGAGAGAGTAGGTGGTTTTTTAAAAAGTAGGGTAATAGACTATTGCAAATCTCACCTTATGACTAGAGAAATAACCCTCCCCTATTTATTTCAATGCTGGGTATTCCTAGATGTCTCACCCCTTGCAAATGCATCCTATGCACGGAATTACATATCTTACATGCATGTCTAATCACAACAAAACCCTGCTCAAGCACATCTCTGGCTCCCCACTTCCTAAAGGAAAAAAAATACTCTCCTGTGGTTCTTTGTAATTTTTTAATAGAGATTTTCACAACTCATACAGCAACATACTTCACTAATTTGAAATACAAAAATACGAAAACCATAATATCATAATTATTTTTTCACATGGTTTTCTTTGTAGGAAGGTCCCTGTCGTTCTCTTAAGACCTCTTATTTCTGAATTACCCATGTACCCCAAGGGTTACTCAGTCCAAAGGAGTAATTACAAAGGCCAGGCTTAAAAGGAGAGACAATTGGGATGTCCAAGTAGTACTCTTAAGCAGGAATTTGGTTGTGCCAGCTGGTATACTTTTTAAACACGGGTCATATACAGAAGGCTATGGTTAAGTTCCTATGGTTCAGGATTCTTTTAGCCCATAAATGAGCTACAAGATTACACTCATGTTGCCCAAAGCCCAGATTTTATAACAAAAGGACTAGGCACACAGAGGCTTCAAGCTTCATGTATACATTATTTCAGAATTAGTTCAGCCTCATGAATTCTGTGTCCAGGTTAACAGCCTAGATCCGTTCCCTCACTTTGAGTTCCCCTTTAAGATCTTTCCCTACCAGTGAACATTAGGCAGGTTCACCCAGTGAACTTTGACAAGTTTCTTGAATTTTTTTAATTCTCATAGAGAGGAAAATGGTATTTAGTCCCATTTCTCCCCCACCAATGTCCTCAGTTCCTTAGGAAAAAAAATTGTTCCATCCCTTCCCCTGAGCTCTGCACACCAAGATCAGGGGTCTTTTTAGACACACACACACACACACACACACAGAGTCAAGATCCATTCATACCCTTTATGTAAGGGAGTGCCTGCTGGCATTGGATTTATACATTAATGGGAGGTCATGCAAGTGTGTGTTTTTATTTTTCCTTCTAGTAAAGAACATCTACTTTAAGGTAAGATTATTTGTATAATGTTTAAAAATTACATTTTATCCAGTAGTTATTATAAATAGCTATTTGTGCAATTATTGGTTACAATATGCCTTTTAAGTAGATTAATAGTTGTGCATATAAGAACAGTATTATTCTTTTTTTTTAAGATTTTATTTATTTGAGAGAGGGAGAGAGAGAGAACAAGCATGGGGAGGGGCTGAGGGAGAGGGAGAAGCTGACTTCCCACAGGGAAGTCAGGGAGCCCAACTCAGGGCTTGATCCCAAGATCCTGAGATCATGATCTGAGCTGAAGGCAGATGCTTAACAAACTGAGCCACCCAGGCACACCATGGACAGTATTATTCTTATTCTTACTTATAAGCACAATGCCTGGGCATTTGATATATGCTCAAAATGTGTTTGTTGAATAAACTAATGAAGAGCATGTAGATCCCAAAGTGTTCTATGACATATAAACTATGCATCAAAAGATGAAGAAGAGTTAGCAAGTAGAAGGAATAGTGTGCACAAAATATTAGAAGTCTCTGGAGTATAGAGTTGGATGAAGATGGGAAGGACAGAGGAAGTGCAGAGAGAGAAGATCATAAAGATACTTATAAACATCATTATGGAGTTGGACTTTATCCTAAGGTCAATGGGAAAATTTTACAGAATAAAAAGCAGAGAAGTGCATTTTGGAAATATTATTCTGGCTTCAATATGGAGGATGTGTTGGAAATGACCAAAACTTGAGTCCACTTTATTAATTTAGGTAAGCAGTCATGGAACCCTGAATTAGAGTAGTAACAGAAGAGTAGTGGAAAGACTATATATTTAAAAGGTAGAACTGACAAGATTTTATAATTGATTATAGGTAGGGATGAGGAGAATAGATAAACCAAAGTTAATATTGCGATTTTTGCTTGGACACAACTGAAAGGATGGTGGTAGCATTTGTAGTGGCAAGAGAGGAAGCATATGAGGAGAAGGTTGGGGTGAGAGGGGAAAGACTGAAATCTGTTTCAGACATTAATTTGAGACACACATACAGTTGTATCTATGTGTATGAAGCTCAGGAAAGAGATCTAGTGAAGATGCATATTTGGTGGAATTCAATACATGCCACAGGAATGGCAAAAGGCTTTTCTTGTGTTTCTACTCTGAAATATTATAGCACTTTTCTAGAGTTCTGAGTTGAAAACAGACTTTGAGGCAAAATTCCTTCATAGTGGAAAAAATGTGTCTATTGATTAGTGAGGTTTGGCAAGTACATAGAGAAAAGTGGGAATGGAGGCATATTGGTAGCATTCATTTAACCTCATCTGGATGGTAACTAATGCCATGGGATATATGGGATTATACACAGCATGTATATAGAATAAAAGCAAAATTCTGAAGTACCCTAATATTTTAGAAACAGGGAAGAATTCTGGTTCTGATGATTTAGGCAATGGACTAGAAAGGAGTCTTTTGTTACCAATTTATCATTACTGCAAGCAGAGTGAGATTAGAGTAGGAAAATAACAAAATGCTAAGGAAATGTTTTGGTATTTTTATCTTCAATTGCCCTCTTTTTTGTGACAATCACATCCAAACATCCTAACCCTTAGAGGAATTAAAAAATCACTAAGGCTGCATCAATTCTATATAACATTCTATATTGACTGCCATCAATGTGCTGCCACCTTGGTCCTGTAAGCAGGTGTCTATGAACATGTCAGCCACAATGCCTGGGTCTCTGTCCTCCTACTTGCAAGCTACCTTTGTAGCCTCCTTGATATTCTGGTTCTCCCTCCCTTTGTTGAGCTTTTGCTCCCATCATGGGCACTGTCTTGTCAGCACTGGGCATAAGCCACATTATTAGCTACCACATTTTCCTATATGGAACACTGGCTTATGTATTTTCTTAGACTTTTCTATTAATAAATTAATTCAGTAGGGCACCTGGGTGGCTCAAATGGTTAAGCATCTGCCTTCAGCTCAGGTCATAATCTCCGGGTCCTGGGATTGTGCCCCACATTGGGCTCCCAGCTCAGCAGGTAATCTGCTTCTCCCTCTCCCTCTGCCTCTCCCTACTGCTCATGCTCTCTGTCTCTCTGTCTCTCTCAAATGAATAAATAAAATCTTTTTAAATTAATTAATTAATTCAGTGTATATTGATTATCTCCTGCATTCCAGGCCCTCTGTAACTTTGTTCTTCGGGTACACCAGTCCTGTACAGTAAGTGAAAGAGAGAGACAAACAATCCAATAATCACAACATTTCTGTAAATGTTGTCACAGAGGTGATAAGAAAGAACAGATAAATGAGAATGTTACTTGTTTTCTGGAATCAGTGAATAATTTCCAGAATAGAAGTCAGTGGACTGAGGTTGAGAAATAAATAGGGATTATTTCTAGCTTATTCTCTGATCCCACTGATAGAACAATTAGATGCATAGAATAAAATTTGGCTACATTTAACTGAAAACTCAATAGTAGATTAAACAAAGAAGTGTTTATATATCTTTCCCAAATAAAAGGAGTTTGGAAGGGTCAGTCTAGGACTGGTATGATGGCTACATATTCACCAATGACCATTCTTAGTGCTTGGCTTCTATCTTTGAGTTTACTTCACATTACAGTATGGTTGCTGAAGATCCTACTGTCACCCTACTGTAATTCAGGCAACAAAAAAGGAAAAGAATAAAAGGGAAAGATAGGTACACCTCCTGGATGAGACACTGGGGAATATAGGAGAGGAGCCAGTTGATGGGGAGAGAATAAAAGATTGTCAGAGAGGGAAGGAGCATGATAGTGTCCATAATAGTAATGCTGTGATTTTAGAAAGAACAATATACACAAAGCAATATAACCTCTTGCAGTAAAATAACAATAAAACCAACAAGTACACAACAATATATCATAAAAACTGAAGTATGAGTTTTTTTGATTAGAAGGAAAATAATTATATCACTGATGCTGTTTTTAATAGCTCTGTTTTTCCAACCTTCTTTCCCCCAGTTGGAAGAGATCCACGAAATCCTCATTCACTTAGGATTTGGACTGTATTTTGTTTCTGAACTGAATAAACTGTTTGAAAACTTGGACGGTGTATTTATGGATTGCTTTGCCAACCTGTAGTGGCAATAACTTTTGAGACACTCAGCGGGGTTGACTTTGTCAAGTGTAACAAAGAATATTTCAAATATTGGGGGCTTGGCAAAATCTTCAGTGTGGTTTGCCAGGTGCTGTTCCATCAATTTTTAACATCCATTTTTTTTAAGAGACATTTAATCTATACTTATTTCTTACTGCTTTACTTCTTAACTCATCAAAATGTTATATTTCAAGAGCTCTTTGATGTGTATGATACCTTTGGGCTCCCTCCCTCCCCCTTCTTCTGAACAGGAAGTTATATTAGCCAAGGGGATAAAAGTAGGAAGAAAACCTTTGAATTTTAAAAGGGTGTTGGTTCTGGTTGCAAAAGCCTTAAGGTTTGAATCAGTGCTGAGCATGATTGAAATTGTCATCTTGGAAAGGAGGAAATTGATCATGGATTTTTTTTTATACAATCATAGATGTGGTGTGAGAAGATATCATGGATTATCTAATCCCATCTTCCACTGAAGGACTGAATTCCTCCCAACACGTTATTGTCATGGCTCGGTTTGAATACCTCTAATAACAAGGAACTCAGTGCCTGCTAAGGTTAACATATCTTTTTTCCCGAAAAATCAACTGGGTATAGCTTTAAACTCTTTTTCATTGTAACTTTTTTTTTTCATCCTTCTCTCTGATAGGTGTTCCCGGGGTCCCTCTCTTACCTCGTATTTCCAGCATTCTTCTCTCTGACGACGTGACCCCAGCATGCTTCTCTCAGACAGGTGTTCCCAGCATGTCTCTCTGACGACCTGTTCCCAGGATCCCTCTGACCCGTGTGGCTGGCACTCCTTCTCTGACGATGTTCCCGCAATTCCTCTCTTTGAGGAAGTTGCTGGCATCCCCCCTCTGACGGCGTGTTCGGGAATCCACTTCCGCGCTCCTCCCCACCTATCTCTCTGAACGAGTACTTTTGTCCTCCCTCTCTGACGGACTGTTTAGGCATCTTCCTCTCTTTCTGACAGAGGTTCCCAGAATCCCTCTCTGACGGAGTGTTCAGGCATCCCCCGCTCCTTCTGACGGAAGTTCCCAACATCCCTCTCTCTTGTTTTGCCAGCATTCCGCTCTGGTAGCGTGTTCTCAGCGTGCTTCTCTCGGAAGTGTTCCCCGCAATCGTTCCTCTGAGGGTGTTCCCAGCATCCCTCTCTCTCCGCAGTAATTTCTATCCCTTGGTTTTCATATGCCGTGCTGAGCCACACAGAATCCATGTATTTCTTCTGCTATACTGACGGTCTTTCAAATGTTTGAAGGCAGCTATGTTGTTTCCCTGATTCTCATGTTCTTGAAGCATAAAAACGCCAAATTCGTTGAAGTACTCATATGGCGAGATTTTATTTTCATCCGATAACTAGAGGAAGCCTCTCCATGCACCAATGTTTGTCAATATTCCTCTTGAATTTTATCATCCAGAATTAAATAATATAACCTAAATGTGCCACCTAACTAAAAGAGTTGAAAGAATGCATGCTTTGTCCTGGACATCATATTTCTTTCTATTCATACAGCCTAAATTCTAGCACCTATCTCTGTAATCACACACAAACACACTCTCTCTCTCTCTACATATATCAGGAAAGGAACAAGAACTATATGCACAACATAGGACATTAGGGACTGCTTCCAGGATTTTATTTAGACATGAAAGGGATATTCAATAATTAGAAACTAATGGTGAATGAGAGCACACCACACACACACACATTTTTTAAAAGATTTTATTTATTTATTTGAGAGAGAGAGAGAGCATGAGAGGGGGGAGGGTCAGAGGGAGGAAGAAGAGCAGGAAGCCCAATGCAGGACTCCATCCGGGGACTCCAGGATCATGACCTGAGCCGAAGGAAGACGCCCAACGACTGAGCCACTCAGGCGCCCCTCACACAGACGTTTTGTTTTTTTTTTTTCCGAGTCTGTGGACTCAGATTCAAAGCACTTAATGTCTTGAATTTACTATATAATTATAGCAAGTTCACTACTTAGTATAACAGCATTTGAAACAAATCAGCTTAGGTGTTTCAGGAATTTATAAGGGAAGGGCAGTGAAGTTTACAGAAACCTATGGTACTTATCAGGCAGGGTTTATTTATCGGATTTTACAAATGCTACAAGGACTTCTCAAACACACCTTATTTTCTTGAGCTAAATGTATGCTAATGAAATTCTAAAGTTATCATGATTAAAAAAGAAGTATTCCAGGATGCCTGGGTGGCTCAGTCAGTTAAGTGTCTGCCTTTGGCTCAGGTCATAATCCCAGGGTTCTGGGGTCAAGTCCCACATCGGGCTTCTTGCTCCACAGGGAGCCTGCTCCTCCTTCTGTCTGCTGCTCCCCCTGCTTGTGCTCTCTCTCTCTCTGACAAATAAATAAATAAAATCTTTAAAAAAAAAAGTATTCCATAGTTTTGATCCATGATATCCACTGTTGAAATAATTTTTAGCATCCTAAATTGTACACAGTGAGCCTTCTTGAATTTCCTCAGCTAAAATTCTTCCCTTTCTCTTAGATATTACCATAGCACTGTATGCATTCTAGGTATCATAAGTCAAATGTGGTGCAGTGGCAGGATCCTTATCTTACAGTGAAAATGACTATAAATAAAAAGGAAAACTTGGAATCCAAACACCAGTTTAATAACCTAAGTAACTGTACACAAGTTATTCTGTCTTGTTGGCTATTTTTTGTAAAAAGAGAATAATATCTACCTCTCAGGTGTGTGTACACGTGTGTGTGTGTGTGTGTGTGTGTATGAGGGAAGGAATTAATAAAGAAAATACATGTCAACACTTACCTTTCAAATATTTGGTGAGAATTATGTTGTCTACTATAATATCTGGCCCATAGTTAGTTTTTAATATTTATATTCTAGCTCTCCATGCCCAGTGATTAGTTTGTGTAGATTTAGTAAGCATCACTGTCTATCTAACAACCTGTAGAGAGTCACCAACCCAAATACTTGCCAACCTGTAGAGAGTCACCAACCCAAATACTTGCCTTTGGCTGTTTGCTAAAAGTTCTGAAGTGAAAGAAGCACAGTTCTGGTAAGGGCTCCTCTCTCACAAACAAAACAAACAGAGGCTTATACATATATTCCCATCTCCTGCATTTACTTCCCATACTTCCTGCCTTCCCACCCCATCCCCAGGAACTCCCAACGTTTGGGGGAAATTAAAATCAGACACGCCTAGTAATTCAGTAATATGACTAAGAATCACTACTTAGTCTTAACCTTCAATATTACATGCAGTGGTAAATCTCTGGAACCAATTTCATTAAAACTTACGATCAAAATAATCTACTAGCATTATTTTGTCAGATATAACATATCTGACAAAAATATGACAAAAATATGGCAAAAAATAAATAATCAGAGAGGAAAACATTGTCACATTTTACATGATACAATTATCTTTCAAAAAAGCTAAAATAATCTATGGTAAAGCATGTTAAGGTGGACAAATATGAAAAATATATAAAAACATAATTGCATTTATATGAATTAGGAATAATCAATAAAAAATATAATAAAATCATATTTGAAAGTACACACAAGGGGTGCCTGGCTGCCTCAGTAGGTGGGGCATGCGACTTGATTTCGTTGGTTGTGACTTCAAGCCCCACGTAGTTATCAAGATTACTTAAAAAAAATTATTTTTTAAATCTTCAAAAAAAGAAAGTGCACACAAAAAACATCACTAAGAAAAAACTTGGAAATCAAGAAATCAGTTAGAGTTTATCTAAACAAAACAAAACTACTGAACTTGACTGAGGGATGTAAGTATATCCTAAATAAATTTAAAATACAATGTTGTAAAGATGTCAACTCTCCCAAATGCCTCTGTATGTACAATGCAATTTTAATAAATATTAAGCAGAATTATCTTGGAAGTTGATAAGGTGATTATAAAATTTGTTTGACAGGATACCCAAGGATAGTGTGGAAGAAGAAATTTTGACTACTATGCATTAAGTGGTATTATAAAACTACAAGGTTTCACACACTTATGTGTGATGTGGAGAAAAAACTGAAAGACCTGGCATATGGGTAGCTGGAACAACAAAGATATGGAGTAGAATACTTGCCTCTACAGAACATGAAGAGGAGATCAGCCCAAAATACTGTGGAAAGTAGAGCAAAGAGAAAACATTTAAGATTTAGGGTGGGGTTTGGGGAGTATGTATAGATACATTCCAAAAGACAGAGGATTTAAAGCAAAGTGACTACCTTTTAAACTTGCCAATGATTGGGATGATATTTGAGTTTTTCAGAAAAAATAAAAAGGATTTCTGGGACAGAATTAATACCCTGAAATGGAATAGAATATGCTGCCTACTGAAAGACAAGATTAATTGCGGACAAAACAAAGAAAAAAATTTGCCCACTTTCATTTATGACATTCCAAATTAAGCCTCTTACATGTGTATACCAAATTCTCTATACTAGGCATATATCTCTTTCATAACAAATGTAATAAATGTTATATAAAGGATAATTCTGACGGTTCCAATCAAAAAAGCAAATCTAATTAGGAATTTTAGACTTTCACAAATAGAGAGATGAAGCAATACCTGTTATGTTCATAAAATAGTATCAAAAAGAGATAAATAAGGACTTGTCAAGCTTTTGCAAAACTGCAGAGTTGTTGCTTTTGGGTAAATGAATTAGAGGAATGAATAAAAGGAAGAATGCTTCTCTGCTACATGCATTTATTTATTAGACTATCAGAGAGAGCTAATCTCAACGGATTCACTTAGTAGTAGAAATTATTGCAGAGCAGCAAGCTTACATAATCCATTATGAGTCTGAATTTTTATCCAACCACCTAATTAAAAGTTCTTTCCTTCTTAAACTGCTTAATGAGGGTTGCATCATGACTCCTGGAGTGAGTCAGGGGTTTTCAAGGATTTAAGGATGAAGTAAACACATAGCATGAAATATCCTTAACGATCACACAATTTCATAGGAATGAAAATAACACAAACATTGTTATTTATTGCAATAAAACATAGCATTGACTACTACCATCACTGTTGTCTCAGAGGAAGCTGCTCTTTTTCCTGAACTTTTCCTCCCTCAGACATGTATTTTTAAATTTTCTTTTCCCTATTATTACCATTTCCTCCTCTTACTCCATCCCCCATGGACAACCACTCTAATAGCTAAAAGTATACCTTTTTGTTGCTAAGTTTTCTTGCAAATGTTTATTGTTGATATAAGAACACGAGTGAATATTATATATTCTGCTGTAAATACATTCTCAATCTGTTACTTATATCACTAGGCATCCATGTTGCTTTGTGAATATCTAGCCCATTGTATCTAACTGCATGAACCTCCACCACTTAACTAGTCATTCCCTAGGTAATGGATCCTCTCCAACCTCCCACTACCATGTACAATAATATTGTGGTGAGCATCCACTTGCACCCTCCGCATTTGGAATGTGTGCAAATTCCTTTGGAATATATATCTAGGAGGTAAACTGCTAGCTCACAGAATGTGCAGCCAATGAATTGATGAATTTCTGCCAGCATGCTGTCTGGAACAATTGCACCTGTGTACAATTCTACTCTAATACCACCTCATCCTGTCTTTACTTGATCCCCAAATGGCTGGGAGTGGGGCTCCTTACAATGGGGACTCTGAGATGCCAGCTCCCTGTCTGTCACTGGTTGGGAATGTCTCTGCAGACTTCTCTTCCTTTTTAGGAACTGACTTCAGAAGGGCAACAGGGGTGGAAAGGCTCCCAGGGCTCCCAGATCCAGGGGGTGGGAATGACCTATCCCAAAGAGAAAGCCTAGTCAGATGAGCCACCCCCTGAATTTCTTTCAGTCCAAGACAGAGGCAGGAGCAAGTTGTTTCTGGCTATACTATGTCCCTCTATTTGATTGCTAAAAGTAAATGCTTTGCTTGGGACCCAGGATGCCTGCTGTGGGGCCCTCCCTGAGAAGCTGTGCAGTACCTTAATGAAACCTGAGACCACTAAAAAAATAAATAAAAATTTAAAAATAAAAACAAGTAAAACAATATCTATACAAATACAGTGCAAAGGTGCTATATTGATAGGTGCAAAGTAATAGCCTTTAGCCATTTTGATTGTGCTTCTCTGGTTACTAATGAGCTTGAGCATTTCTTCATATGCTAGTATCTTTTAGGACTTTCTCTTCCCATACTGCATATTGCGTCCTCTGTCCATTTTTCTTTTGTAGTTATTGTATTTTTCTTTTTTTTTTTTTAAGGTTTTATTTATTTATTTGACAGAGCACACGCAGGGGGAGCAGCAGAAGGAGAGGGAGAGGCAGGCTCTCTGCTGAACAGGGAGCCCGATGCAGGGCTGGATCCCAGGACCCTGGGATCATGACCTGAGGTGAAGGCAGCCGCTTAACCAACTGAGCCACCCAGGCGCCCCAGTAGTTATTGTATTTTTCTTGCTTATTTCCAGGAAATCCTTTATATTCTAGATATTAGTCCCCGCTATTTTTAGAAGTAGAAAATGTCTTTTCCCATTTGTTATCTTTGCAAACTTGTCCATAGTGTTTTCCATTGAATAAACCCCAATTAAAAAATATATATATATAGTTTATGGTTTGGGAAATTTTAATGTCTTTCCCTACAACAGGATCACAAAGATGTTTTTGTTTAAAAATTTAAAGGTTTTACATTTTGTGTATAAGTCTTTAATCCATCTGGAGTCCATTTGTAAATGGTCCTCATTAGGTACTAAATTTATCTCCATATAGTGAGGCATAGAAACATCATTTACTTTCCCTATTGATTTAAATAGCAATTTTATTACGTATTAAGTTGCCAAAGTTCCTATACACAAGTGGTCTGTCTCTAAACCTTCTGTTCTGTTCTCTTAGACTATTCCTCTATTTTTGTGCTAATACCGCACTAATTTGTACTGCTATGTCATTGTAGGATGTCATAATTTCCGAGAGGCAATCTCTCTACCCCAATTCATACTTTTTCAAAGTTGCCTTTATTCTTTTATATAAATTTCAGAATGAGTTTATTAACCTCCTAAAAAAATCCCATTGAAAATTTGATTGAGATTACTTTTAATATATAGATAATTCATTAGAACCAGCATCTTAAAAAGTTAAATCATTTCATCCAAAAGTATGGAACTAATTTTGATTATCTTTTATGCTTTTTACTGGGATATTAAAATTTTCTCCATAGGAATTATATATTTTTTATTAGGATAAATTGTAAGTAACTGATAGTTCATGCTGCTTTTATGAAGAATACTTTTGTACACTGTTTTCTGGCAAGTCCATCATTATAACAGAGGCTACCACCTCCAATATTATATTAAACAGTGGCAGTAGCATCGTTTGTATATTGTTTCTAATCTTAAAAGAGAGCATCTAATATTTTGTCTTTCCTATTTTGCTAAAAGTTGGTGGTACAGAGCTCTTGCCAAATTAAGGCATCCATTTCTATTCTTCTTTGCAAAAGTCACTTTTTAAATCATAAATAGATATTGAATTTTCTAAGTAAATATTTAATTAAAATATAACACTCATTTAGAAAAATGGACAAAATCACAAGACCATGGCTTAAGAGTTTCATTTCTGTTTTGTTTTTAAATAAAATTTTTATTTGAAATAATTTTAGGTTTACAGAAAAGTTGCAAGGATAGTACAGAGAGTTCCCAAACATTTCTCTAATTTTAAGATCTTAATTATTATGGTACACTTGTCAGAATCAAGGACCAATATTGAATAACTATTATCTAGTCCCTACCTTTATTCAAAGATCAGCAGTTTGTCCATCAATGTCCTTTTTCTATTCCAGGATCCAATCCAGGATGCTACATTGCATTTAGTTGTCATGTCTCCTTGGTTTCCTCCAGTTGGTGATAGCTGCATAGTCATTGCTTGTTTTTCATGATCTTGATGGTTTTGAGGAATACCAATCAGGTAGGTATTTTGTAGCATTTTCCTTATTTTGGGTTTGTCTCATTTATTTTCTCATGAGTAGACCTGGGTTATGGTTTTGAGGGAAGAATACTACAGAGGTGAAATGCCTTTCTCATAGCATCATATTGAGGATATATAATAGCCACATGCTGTCATTGGTGATATTAATCTTGATTACTTTGTTAAGGTTCTGTTGCCAGGTTTTTCCACCGTAAAGTAACTCCCTCCATTCTCCCTCATTTCTTTACATACTCTTTCCTATGGAAGGAAATCACAAAGCACATCCTATACTCAAGGCGGAGGCAGGGATTAAGCTCTACAGCCTGGTAGGCAGTATTTACATATATCACTTGGAATTCTTTTGTAAGGAAAATTTGTCTCTTCCTCCATTTATTTATTCAATCATTTAATTATATCAACATGGCCTCATGCACATTTGTCTTATACTCTGGGTTATATACAAAGTTGTTCTTTGTGGTTACTGTTGTTTCAAACTGAGCTTTGGCCATTGGGAGCTCTTTCAGGTTGGCTCCTGGGTCCCTTTGACATGCCTTATCCTTTACTTATTTTTAGTACCTCCTTACTTTCTGGTATTACAAACTGTTCCTAGTTCATCTAGACAGTTAATTGAAATGGCTAAACACACTGTGTTTTTTGTTGTCAGTTTCCCACATCTAAGAAACAATAGATTTTCCCTATGGTTTCTTTTTCTTCATCTTTCAGTTAATTGCATATTTCCTCCATTGAGTACAATGTGGGTTTCAGGCTCACAATAAAATGATTCTCAAATTACATTTTATTCTTTGCTCTCCAGAAAAGTAAAACCCTTAAGACATGTTCATCGTCTTGACTATAGATAGGAGCTCACCCCTAACAGCAGGGCCAAGTTCAGAGCAGCACTGGCCTATGTAAGGCAAAAACTGTAGACAGGACACTGAAGTGAATCATTTCAGTTGGAGGGTAAGGTGGGCCAATGGGAAAGAGGTGAGATCATCATATTAGATTTTTATTGCCTATGTTTCCTAGTAATGATGACATGATACTCATCTGAGATGTGAAGCATCTCCCATTTCAGTATTTAACGTGCTGCCCCTCTGCACAGGGGCATAGCAGGTGCTCCTGCCAGGGAGAGAGGTGAGAGGAGCATGGGTGACCTGAACACAAATGTCCCACCAGGACCTTAGCAAAGAGAGGAAAATGGATTTTGGCAGGGCTTTTCATTTTCTTTTCCTTTTTTTCTTTTAATTTGTTACTATTTTTGAGGGGGTTGGTAACAAAGATTAAGTTCTGAAACAAGATAGTTAAAATAGTATAAAAATGGGCATCTAAATCCTATTGTGACCCACAGATCCCTGGATAAGCAAGAGTAACAGGAGAAAAGGAGGAAAAGCCTTCAATGATAAATGTTCCCCTTCACCTTTTTCTGTTTTATTATAAAAATTTAAGGAACTCAGGTTTTCCTGGCTTTCCTTGGTTGAATTGGTCCATTCTCTCAATTCCTAAAGCATTTGGTATCTGGCTTATACCACACAGAAAAGTAGCGTTGTTCTCATAATTTATGAGTTGTTTTTAAAAAGTTAAAGGTAAAAAAAAAAAGTTAAAGGTACTTTAAAATATACTAATTTGTTTAATTATAGCTACAACTGTGCACTGCCCTTTCCGCTACTTCAAAGGGTGAGTCTTCAGTGTAAATCAATGACAAAATCGGTCTTATTTAGATAAAACTAATGATGATTTTATTGAATTTTAATAGCTTGGTTTCTTCTATAATGTAGTCCTATCATCCCAATATTTTTAAATAAAAATGCAATGATTAAAGAAAATGATTATTTTTAAATTTCCAATAGAAATTGTTGACTCTTTCCTATTAATCCACCATTCCCTAATATCTTTAACTATATACTTCTGAAAAAGCGTAACTCAAAATAATTATGGGAAAGATTTTATGTCTTTCCTTTAAGGAGATCCTGAGGATACCACTAGTGCTATAATATCATCTTTTGTAGACCCTCTAAGAGCTTTGCTTGCCCACATGCCTCCCTCTTCTGATTTCTGGAACTTGTTGTGGACTAAAATGGTGATATGTTTGCTACTTAATGATTAATGCTTTCCTTACAACATACTTCTGATTTTGTCACCCATGGCTATATAAGGTTTTAATATGCATAACCTTTTTCTCCCCAACAAGAATGTAGACTTTTAGCAGTGAATATCTATTGGACACGGTGCTTCTTCTTATCCCATTAATGGAAGTAGGTTCTGCAGTGAAACCCATAGGGAGGTGGATAAATTTAATTTATTTTTTTTTATGTGAAGACAAACTCAGAAGTAGGAACAACAATTTTTTATGAAGGCAATATATGAGTTTAAGCAGGAAATTAATCCAATTTCTTTGAAATGTATCTGGCATTTAACAGTGACCTAGCATGGAGGGCTTCTCTGGCAATTGCCCTGACTCAGTCAGAGCCAAAACTTAACCCACCCACAGGAGCATGGAAAGCTAAGATCCTGAAGAAAGGGAAGCATCCTCAAATGATTAGAAAAAGAAGGAAGCATTTTGAGGGAGAGTGGTTACAAAGAGAAAATGCAGGATGCCAAGAGGAAAAAAGTGGCTGTAGAAAAGTTGGGAGCTTTCTTTCACGTGGAGCACTCTCTGGAGGCCTAGGGTCTGCAGATCTATATTATGTGGACTTCAAAGTGGGAAAAATACACTGTAGAGAATGCACAAGACATTTAAGTAGTTGTGAGAAAAACTCCTATTTACCTCTTAGATAAAACATCAGGAACGTTTTAATACATTGATTGACACTGGTGCCCTGTCTTAGTATCTATTGAAAAGGTGATTCTGGACCCAATTCAACTGTGTGGGGTAGGAGGGTTCCTCTCACATCAATAATTCTCTGTATACCAGCAGTGTGCCCCACAATTCAATTGAATTCCAATACTATCTACATGGAGATAAGTTCAGATCCCACAGGTTAAGGGTTCAGTCCTCTAAGAGTGCCTCCTCCCAATATCAGAAGCCAGTTGAACATTCAGGTTATCACCTGTGCTTTTGACTGATTGGCCATAGATTGGAGACTCCAACAACCCCTACCTTAGGTTTGATTAATTTGCTAGAGTGGCTCATAGAACTCAGAGAAACATGTAACTTACTACCTCACTAGTTTATTATAAAAGGATGTTAACTCAGGAACAGCCAGACAGAAGAGATGCACAGGGCAAGGTATAAGGAAAGAATATGGAGCTTCCATGCCCTTTCTGGGTATATCACTCTGCCCAAATCTACGTGCTCATCAACCTTAGAACTCTCCAAAACCCATCCTTTTAGATTTTTTTTTTTGGAGGTTTCATTACAGTGGCATGATTGATTAACTCACTAGCCATTGGAAATTGATTCAACTCCCAGCCTTTCTCCCCTATCTGGAGGTCAGGGAATAGGACTAAAAGTTCCAAGCCTCCAATCACATGATTGGTTCTCTTGGCAACCAGCCCCATCCTTAAGTGGCCTAAAAGTAACCTCATTAATATAAGAAACAACACCTCTGTTACTCTCATCACTTAGAAAATTCAAGGGTTTTAGGAGCTCAGTACCAAAAACAGGGACAAAGACCAAATGTATATTTCTTATTATAAATCACAATATAGTACTATGTAAGAAAGTCATATGTCGGGCGCCTGGGTGGCTCAGTTGGTTAAGCGACTGCCTTCAGCTCAGGTCATGATCCTGGAGTCCCGGGATCGAGTCCCATATCGGACTCCTTGCTCAGCGGGGGGTCTGCTTCTCCCTCTGACCCTCTCCCCTCTCATGTGCTCTCTCTCTCTCAGTCTCTCTCTCAAATAAATAAATAAAATCTTTAAAAAAAAAAAGAAAGTCATATGTCACATATTGCATGGGAGACAAGTGAGAGAATTAAGAAATCCTAAAAAAGTAGTTCTCAAAGTGTGGTCTCCAGACCAGCTTTGGGGATGGGGCCCAGTAATCTGTATTTTAAGGAGCTTTCCAACTGATTCTGATGTTTATCACCATCAGCATCATCATATCATCATCATCTTATTAAACATATATACTCAGCATTCAAAAAAGAAGAAAAGAATGAATCTGGGCTTACTAGGCTCTTCAGAAAGGGTATTAAGAATTCAGTAAAATTTCTTGACATCTGTAAATTTCCAACATTTATAATTATACTTAAAGGGTTCTCTCTGAGGCAGGGTCAGTCCCTGAGGCATGATCAGCAGCAGAATCAAAATAAGACCTTACTGAAGATATATCTGGGTAATGCATCCCACTGTCAACCAAATTATTGATATTCTTATGTTTATATTCTGCCTTAGTTCTTTAGAAACATATTGATATAACTTCGAGCATTAGTTATGCCCTCTTTGTAACCATCTAACCCCTTGAAACTGCTTCCTTCTCTTTCTAATCATTTGAGGATGCCTCCCTTTCCTCAGGGTTAATTAGCTTTTCAGGCTCCTGTGGATCTTATAAACTCCATGTTCTACCTTTTCTCACATCTTCAGCTTCGACAAGTTACTTAACTTCTCTGAGTCTCACTCACCTTGCCAAGAAAATGGGAATAATTATATCTATTTCATAAGATTGGTGTGAAGATTAAATAAGATTACTCTTTCAGTAATTTAACATAATGCTATATATAATTATGGTATGCACTTAAGAAAAAAATGTTCTCTTACTGCCCTTTCTAGAATCTGAAAAAGTATGAGATTCATTTGGGTATTGCTGAGCTCAAAGTGGTATATAAAATTTAAAAAATATGAAATTTTCATATGGTCTGTGCTGTATAAAGTTGGAATAGCTTCAACACTATGGAGTATTAAAGACAACTGTCTATCGTCTGCAGCAGAATGGCTGCCATAGCTGAGCTGCTAATTAAGCTCATAGTGGCACATCACAAGGAATAGATGATGCTTTTGGCCTTGGGGATACTTCATTTCATGTGGTAGTTGGACATTTTAAAGTGATTTTTCTTAAATAAAAGAAATAGAATATTGCAGATAAAGTTGAATTTCCTTTTATTACATTCTCCTCAGGAGTAATCACTATCATAAATTTGCTATGGATTCTTCAAGTCTGTTTTTATACTTTCAATATATGAATGTATACATAAACTCTATCTTATATTGCTGTGTGTTTTTAAAATTATATAATCTCTATCATACTATATATATTATTTAGTGAATTGAATTTTCACCTAATATTTAGAGATCTATCCTATCCATGTTAGGTATATATTGCTTATTTTAAAACTTGCCATATGGAATTTTGGTTGCAGAAATGGAAGAAGAGTCACTTTAATCGTTGCAAAAAGAGCCAAACTAACTTCATTCATGCATTTTCTGAACCCTTCAGAGAGCCTGAGTTGGAGAGCAAACAACTGTTCTAAAATTTAAGAAGAGTTGATGTCTATGGAGGCAGAAGTGATACAAGCAGGTTCTCATTCTGGGCAGAAGCAACAGACATGTAGAGTTAAGCTAGAAGAGTTGATAATTTAGTGAAGGCCAAGCATGAGTTGATGGGACAGTGTGAAACCCTGAGAACAGCAGAAATTGCAAGGTTCATACCCTCTTACAGGCTCTTTCTCCACAGTTACCACCAGACAGAAGGTTTAAAAATCCTAAAAAAAAATTATCCATTATGGGCGCCTGGGTGGCTCAGTCGTTGAGCGTCTGCCTTCGGCTCAGGTCATGATCCCAGGGTCCTGGGATCGAGCCCCGCATCGGGCTCCCTGCTCGGCGGGAAGCCTGCTTCTCCCTCTCCCATTCCCCCTGCTTGTGTTCCCTCTCTCGCTGTGTCTCTCTCTGTCAAATAAATAAAAATCTTAAAAAAAAATTAAGAAAAAAAACTGTCCCCCAAAATCATTGTAGCTGGGAAAAAAGAACAGGAGGGAAAAAAGAAGCAGGATGGTGAGCTGGACCTATAGCTACAGGTGAGGAAGGACAGAACTGAAAAGGCCATACCCCCAAGATCCGGAGACACAATGCTTCCTTGTCAGAGGCTAAATCAGAATAATAGGAAACATACTCCCTCATACCCTCTACCACCAAGCTACCAACATTCAAAGACAACAGAATACTGCTGGAAGAGAGACAAGAGAGGAAAAAGAATGAACAAAGAGACCCACTCTGAGGCACAGAACAAAAGGACCACCTAATTTCGAAACTATATAGACATTGTTTTGCTAAATCAACACCTACACAAATTGAAGCCTGTGGTGTTTCACAATGATGAACTACAGCAACAACGAATCTCAAACCCAGTCCAAATCCTATTTACACTAACTCAAAGCCTGCATCAAAAGACTAACAGAACTTTTGCTGATTTCCAGGCATAAAAACCATTAACCTCAGTCTCTACTATTTTATATAATATGTCCAACTTTCAATAACAAATTACAAGGCATAGAAGAAGAAAAACATGCTCAGAAAAGACAAAATAATTATCAGAACTAAACTCAGATATAATGAAGATATTGGAGCTACCTGACAAGAAATTTTAAGTAAATGTAAGTTATGTGTTAAAAGCTCTAACAGAAATGCTGGACAACATGCAAATTAGAGGGTTGATTTCAGTAGAAGAGATAGAAATTATGAGAAAGAGACAGAAGGAAGTGCTAAAACCGAAAAACAGAGCACTAGAGATAAAGAATATCTTCTAGGGAATCATCTGGACATTCCACAAACAGAGGAAAGAATCAAAGAAGTTGAAGAGAGAGCAATAGAAATTATCCAAACTGAAATGTAAAAAGAAAAAAGAATGAAAATTTTTTTTAAAGTATGCAAGTTGTGGGACAATATCAAATACTCTAATATACATATGATTATACTCAGAAGAAAAAGACAGAAAATAGGCCAGAAGAAAGTATTTGAAAATATAATGTCTAAGAATTTTCCAAAATTCACAGATTTTGGAAACCCAAAGAACACCAATAGGGATAAGATAAATACCACCCTAGCCTCCAAAAAAACTTCCTAGGTACCTTATTGCTGGGGGAAAAAAAAAAAAAAGACAAAGGGACTATCTTGAAGCAACAGAGGAAAAAAAGGAACATTATATTTAGATAGACAAGGCAAAATTTAGAGCCAACTTCCTGTCAGAAACCTTGTAAATCAGAAGACAATGGAATAATTTTCTAATATCACTTTATTCTCTCTCAGTTCCAAAATGACCACTAATTTCTTGATAGATGAAAATAGAACGAGGCCCTTTATTTTCCTTTTGCTAGCTGCTGTGATGTTAAGTTTTGTCAGTAAAAGGCACCACAGAGATGTTACAGGAGGAAGTAATTCTGGAACTCCAGTGAGTTCTTAGCAGGTTCTTGCAGTGTCCTGTGCTCATGTCCTGAAGGGTAGGGGGCTTCTCCAGCATATAGCTACTGATGTGAATAGTGATAAGCAACACCCAGCAGCCTGGAGCTTCCCCAGCAACTTCCTGGGGTGGTTGAACAGCAAAGTGCCTTCAGTGAGATATATTATTATGAATAGCCTTTCTTGGCACCCTGGAGGTCATATTTCTGGCAAGGTCCACATGGTGGATTTCCATCACATTCTGCCAGGGCAGCACCATAGCTACTTCTCTAACATTCAGTAAAATAAAGTCATAACCTTTCTAATAATTCTATATCTTAGTCCTAGGAAGAAGGCTCTTTGGGTGTTCTATCTCAGCCCAAGAGATAGAAGCTATTCCTTATACTTCCTATTCCTATATTCTTTTTTTTTTTAAGATTTTTATTTATTTATTGAGAGAGATAGTGATAGAGAGAGAGCATGAGAGGGAGAGAGTCAGAGGGAGAGGCAGACTCCCCGCTGAGCAGGGAGCCCGATGCGGGACTCGATCCCGGGACTCCAGGATCATGACCTGAGCCGAAGGCAGTCGCTTAACCAACTGAGCCACCCAGGCGCCCGCTATTCCTATATTCTTTATAATTCTTTTAATTCTTTCTAGCCAAACTTGTTTCTCTGATTCTCCAAGTTAAGAATTCTTTATCTCTAAGTTAATAAGTCTTTATAAGAAATGTTACTTGTTCATATTACTGTGTGGTTTCTGTCTTTGTTAACAATTCTGACTACTATAATACTGCATAGACTCAAGTGGCCCTCCTAGATAGCTCTCCTCCACAAAGGACCCCTTCCATAGTTTGTCCCTTCATTATTAAGCCTTTCACTTCCATGTGCTCAGAGAGACACAGAGAAACAGAGAGACAAATAGAGGTAGCTCAGAAGTGGTTCACATGACTTTTTCTCACATTTTATGGTCCCAATCTAGACGCCAAGGAGACTGAATAATAGAGTATTTCCATATTCCTAGAAAGAAGGGATGGGCTTTGTGAGCATTTAGCCAGTCTTTGCAACAACATATGAAACTTCCTATGCTCTAATCTGGATGATATAATACCTCTCTCCACCACCCACAGATCTTCCCCATCCTTCATCTCATTCCCAGGAAGGGTTACGACCATGCACCTGTTTATCAAGCAAAACCTCTGTGGTTATCTATAATGTCTGGCTCTGTTACATTTCAAATCAGTGAATTCTGTTACAAAACTAACTATCCTCATCTTATCCAAGCCCCATGAATCTCTGCCCTGGACTACTGCAATGAGCTAATTCCTAGCTGGCCTCCCTGCTGCCAGTCTTTTCTCTGCAGTATATTCTCCTCAGGAAAGCCAGAGACATCATCTAAAACCTAAAAAGATCACGTAATGATTCCACTCTCAACCCATCGGTGGTTTCCCATCTCATTTAAGACTAAATTTATAATCCTTTCATGGCCTATCAGTTCCTATATGGTCTGATCCCCAGTTACCTTCCCTAGCCCCTCTTCCCCTCTGACCATGTAGGAGTTCTTGCAGTTTTCAGCTCCAGGTTTCTTTTCTTGTTGTTCCCTATTTCAGCAATGCTCATTTCTCTGTTATTTTAATTGACACATTTTCTACATTCAGACTCAAGTTTTACCATCTCAGAAAATCCATCTTAGTCATTGGTCTAAAATATCACCTTCTATTTTGATTGATTTAGATTTGTCATACCACTAATCATTGCCAGACATTATTGTATTAATATATTAATCTCTTAATCACTAGAATATAAGCTCCATGAAATAAGGACTTTGCTTTCTGTTTCCTCACTATAAAACCAGTATGTCTAACAGTTCTGCAAAATGAAGGGCTTAATTAATATTAGTTGAGTGAATGCATTCATGTTAGACTTGAAGAGAAAGCATCTGTCAGCCACATTTGGAGGGTGGATATATGTTGGAAAAAGAAAACAACACTGAAAAAACCTTGAATCTTTTGTGAACTAGGAAACAGTGTATGGCACAATTTGGAAATTGTACAAGTTTCAGTGAAGTGGGAAAATCAAATGCGGAAGTACTAACGATAAAACATGAGGACAGGAAGTAGACAGGGATTACTTACAGAACTGGGGAGTTTGGATTTTATTACAAGCAGAGTAGGAAGCCATGGAAGTTTGGCTTTAGTAGGGAAGCCGCCAGGCCAGATTTATGGCCTAGTACTCTCATATTGGCTGCAATGTAAGAATAACTTAAAGAGAAGGGAAACTGAAGGAAAAAGATACCAATTTTAAACAATAGTCTAGGTTAGATATGACTGGCTTGGACTAGGATGATGGCAGTTGGGATAAAGAGAAATGGAGGGGCACCTGAGTGGCTCAGTCAGTTAAGCGACAGCTCTTGATTTCAGCTCAGGTCATGATCTCAGGGTCCTGGGATTGAGCCCCGTTTTGGGCTCCACATTCCTCACAGAGTCTGCTTGAGGACTCTCTCTTTTCTTCTACCTCTGCCTTTCCCCCAGCTCGTGCTCACTCACTCTCTCTCTAAAATAAATTTTAAAAAGAGAGAGAAATGGAAAGTTCAAAAGATGCTTCAGAAATAAAATCAACAGAATATAGTTTTGCCATTGTTTTTATTTATTTATTTATTTATTTATTGTTTTTGCCATTATTTTTAATGTGGATATGAGAAAAATGTTCTGTTGATCTTCAGATAAAGAAAAGGTAAATTTCATCTCCCTACTTAAAAAAAAAACACAAAAAACTCAGTATCTAGTTCTTGCCCTCAATCATAGAAAAAATATTAATTAGTCTCTTTAAATTTAATAAAAACACAGTCTAGGTTGAAAATAAAAGTTGTTTTCTTGGGGAACCTGGGTGGCTCAGTCAGTTAAGCGTCTGTTTCTTGATTTTGGCTCAGGTCATATCTCAGGGTTGTGAGACTAAGCTCCATGGTGGGCTGGGTGTGGAGCCTGCTTAAGGTTCTCTCCCTTTTCCTCTGCCCCTCCCCCGGTCATCTCTCTCTCTCTCTCTCTCTCTCTCTCTCTCCCCCTCCCTCCCTCTCTTAAAAAAAAGTTGTTTTCTTAAGAGTCATGAAAATGAAGACTGTCTTCCATTTGTTAATTTAAATGAATGATGTGTGGTATGTGTAGTAGGTCAAGGAACCACCCTTCCTAAAGATTGCCCAATACTGCATATTTTGCTACCTAAAGTGTTCTAAAGCAGAACAACATTCACAAAGCCTTGAGAGTAAAACAGGTAAATGCCTGCCAAACACTAGGAGCTATTTAAATATTATTATAACACGCAATGTAATTGTAACAATTCAATCTCCTGGAAAATGCAACAACCTGTTTCCCTGCTTGGTACAAGGAAAGTGAACGTGAACTGCCCAGTATATACAACTTTTATCTCTGGTATTCTGCCAAACAAAGAACTGCTACTATATAAAATGTAAGGGAGATATTTTAATGCAATTTTATATTCATATTTTGTTTTTTCTCAAATATGGACCAGAAGACCATATAATTTACCTTTATAAGTATAGAAGATCTTTATCTTTGTAAGTATAGATAGGTGGTTAGGGCTGGGAGGCCGTGGTATAGATGTTGAGGCCAATTCCATCATTAGAGACTGTAATTTGAAATCAAGCATGGTTTCAATATCAAGATCCTCTTTTCCTATACTTCCATCAGCTCCCCTGCAAAACTAGCTATGAAAGTTGTGGAACCCACTGCAAAATTAAAATGTGAGGTCCCTTGTTCAAAAATTATTAAGAATTTCAAGACAGCAACAGCAGAACATTAAACCTAGTGTGAGGCTCTTCTGAGCACGGGGCCATGCAAGCCCTCAAAACCAGTCCTAATACCATTTTAGAACAAAAATGTTTCTAATTTTGATCATTATTTGTAAATGACAGCTCAGATGATTTTTTTCTTTCAATCTAGATAGTTCATCCTATAATTCTGTTTCTCCAGCTAGGCAGACTGTGTCCCTACCAACACAAACTGATCTAATGTGACTGACCAGAAACCTGGACATTTCTTCATCTCACTCTCTATAAAAGCAAACTTTAATAGATTCTTATGAATTGTGTCATGTAAAAATACTCTCATCTCTTTAATAAAACTCAGGTGTAGTACAGATTTGTCATACTGAGTTATCCACAACCTCTTTCAAATCATTGGAAAGAAATGCACCATCACTGCTGGTTCAGCAATTTTAAAGGGCATGACCAGTCACTCCGCCTAAAACATTGGTTGATTAAGGGGGGTAGGTCTTAAAAGTCAGATAAGCCAGTGTTGTATTGAATTTGCTGATCAATGCAATCAAATGGCTAATCTAAAAATCCTTTGTTATGCCAGAGTTGGTGATGTCATTGGCTGCAGCAGCTGTTTGGCAAGGGCCTGGTGAAGGTGCCTTTGGTGGTGACACCATTTCCTACTACCGCCCTTCCCACCAGCTTGAGCTCCTCCTTTTCTCTTCCCTCAGGGCTGCTTGTAATTTCAAGCAAGTAGATTCTGCTTCTACCTAGAGCCTAAGCTCTACAGCCTCAATCCCCCCCTTTTTTTTCTTTTCCTACCTTATTACACCTCTCCACTCAACCCTCATATTAGTGCCATGTATACCACCCCTTTCAGGGCACGTGTATACACATACACACATACACACACACCAGTCCTGCACTAAATTCTCCAGTCTAACCAGAATTATGAATGTGGGTAGTTGAAAAGCAAGGACTCATGATGAAATTCAGATACAATTTCCACATACTCACAAAGGACAGCTGGTGGGTATAGCTTTTATTCAGCATGAGATAAAGTAGAGAAAATCAGCCTATGGAATTATCTTTCCGCTACTTTATTGTTGAAACCCCAAACAGCAGTTTTGAGCACTATTATTTTCCTATAACAAGCTTCATTTAACCAATGTAATATTGCCTTTGAAGCCAGGCCTATTCAATGTGAGATGAGGTGGAGATGCGTCAGTTACTTAGTGTCTTGAGTATCATTGATAAGGTCTTATTTTAAGTAAAATTATTCAGCAGTTTCTACTATGCAAATCTAACCACACTTTTCTATTTTCTTTTTTTAAATAAAATTTTGTTAATTTCGCCCTATCTCTGAGCCTTTCTGTTCTTCATTTGCAATCTCTGTGGTCCATAAGAGAAATTTCTTCTTTTTCAAACTATTAACCATTCTAAAATAATCATTTTCAATCTATGTTTGTTCCTTTCTTATTAATAAATAGGCAAAAAAAATCATTCTGACTTTAAATCAATCATTAATAATTCATATGAGAGTTATGATCCCTGATAGTATGCAGACCAATTCCTTATAAGTAAATCATTTGTTTAATCTTAATTTGTATCCTAATTGCTTAAATAGATTTGCTTGATTCCATTACTGTGATTTTTTTTACCCTTATTTACACAAAATATCTTTTGTATATATTTATGGTATCTATCAAATGAAAGCCTTTGAAAATGCTAAACCATAAATCTAATTATGTCATTATTTCCATAGTCATGCATATATACACATACACCCTCAAAATAAAATGGAGAATTAGTTCAATCTTATGTTTGTTTGGTTAAATCTGAGGATGAAATGTAACATTTTTCATATCTCAAGTTCTGCTAAGTTCCTCAGTTTTGACATCAAATGGACCAGTTGTTTCTTTATTTCTAGAACCAAAATACAGAGGGTGTGGGGTTGGCAGATGAGGTGGAATTTATCATGACCTTGGTTTCTCAGAATTACTAGACTGATAAAAATATTTGAGAAAATAAATAAGAAAGAACTGGAACACATTCTGCATGGAGCACTGGGTGTTATGCACAAACAATGAATCATGGAACACTTCATCTAAAACTAATGATGTAATGTATGGGGATTAACATAAGAATAAAAAAAAAAAAGAAAGAACTGGAAATTCTCATATTACTTTCAAGTAATATGAGAGGATCAAGATCATGTTTTTAATTGAAACTCCTGTGGGTTCTGTAAGAGGTACTGTCATAGATGAAGATTATTGTACAATAGATGCTAATTTGTCTTGTCAGCTAAAAAGGTATGCACAAAAATTTTGTGTTGCTTGCCTATCAAACATTCACGGAAGTTGTCTTCTGCTTATATTTTGATAGCCAGTACTGAAGATTTTGCTGGTGATATTCCAAAGTTTATTTATTTATTTTTTTAGTAATCTCTACACCCAACATGGTGTTCAAATTCACAACCCCAAGATCAGGAATCCCATGCTCCTCTGACTGAGCCAGTCAAGCACCCCTCGCTGGTAATATTCTTAGTAAAATTTTCTTTGCTCAGTCCTATCAACTAATTTCTGCCACATCATTATAATTGGATTCAATAAATCAAATGAAATTAATTCATATTCCGATTTATTATTGTATCAAACTTCCTTTGTAGAAACAAACAAACTCATGGTCATATTTATGGCTAAATATTTGGGGCTGAGCTAAGTAAAAGAGTTAAATTTTCTCTATAACATTTGCCCCACATTTAATTATTATTTCTGTCTTCTACTAGATTTTTTTTTTAATTTTTTTTTTTAATTTTTTTTTTGACAGAGAGAGACATAGCGAGAGAGGGAACACAAGCAGGAGGAGTGGGAGAGGGAGAAGCAGGCTCCCCGCCGAGCAGGGAGCCCGATGTGGGACTCGATCCCAGGACCCTGGGATCATGACCTGAGCCGAAGGCAGACGCTTAACGACTGAGCCACCCAGGCGCCCCTCTTCTACTAGATTTTTAATTAGGATATTTCCCAGATTTTATGGCAGAAAAAACCTGCCTTAGTCCATTTGGGCTAATCTAACAAAATACCATAGACTGGGTGACTTACAAACAACACAAATTAATTGCTTTAATTAATTTGCAGGCTAGAAAGTCCAAGATCAAGGTGTCAGTAGATTTGGTATCCGGTGAGAGCCCACTACCTAGATAGCTTTGTTTTGTTTTGTTTTGTTTTTTTGCCATAACTTCATGTGATGGAAGGGGTGAAAGAGCTCTTTCCTTTATATAGGCACTAATTCCATTTATGAGGCTCTACCATGGCCAATCACCTCCCAAAATCCCCACCTCCAAATTCTATGACCTTGAGGGTTAGGATTTCAACATTTGAATTGGGGAGGGGGGGTGTAATAAAAATTCAGATAATAGCAGAGCCCAAGAATTAAAAAAAAAAAATGTGATCCATTCTGGACTATAGCCCAGAATCTGTGCTGTGACCAAGGGTATCATGTAAACCTTCTAATATTTAGGCCCCATCTCTGACAAAAAGGCATAGAACACCCACCTCATTAGTTGTTGGTGAAGAGGATCCAACTGAAGAAACTGCATTAAGGTGCTCTTACCAACTCTGAACCTAATATAAATGTCTCCAGAGGCCATTATTAAAATATGAAGCAGGGAGAAATGGTTGTTCAGGAGAAGGGGACTGGCCATCTAAAGATTCTCCATCGAATACATTAGCACAGTATCAATCCAACCAACTGCATGTGCTCTTAGAATAGGAATGAGAATGATCCTAAGGCCAACTGGTGCATTAATAAGGAAAATAATTTAATCATAAAGTATTTTCAAAGCCACAAAACTTGGTTTGAATTCTGGCTCTCTTATTAGCTGTGCAACTGTATGTAAATTATTTAGGCTCTCCTTGTCTCATTTACTCCATCTGTAAAATGGTAGTAATAAACCTGCATCATAGGGTTACTGGTGAAATTTAATGAGTTAATGTATTACAAATGCTCATAACAGAACTTGACACACAAGTCTCTGTGCTGGTCATTGATGTTATTATCAAATGGCATATATGTTACAGAATATATGCCATTTGGTTGAGACCATGACTGCTGAGAATCAGGCCACAGCTAATGGGACAGTCAAATACAGAGTTTGTATAATCCAACTACTTGTTTTCAAAGCAATGGGTAATTTACTTAATAATTGTGACAAACCTCAGTGATAATTAATATCATGCACTAGACTGGGTGTTTTAAGCCTGTGAGTAAAGATAAGAATTCAAGAGTTGAAATCAAAATGGTAGGTCTTCAAATTTTAAAATCCCTGACTCTCCAGGGATGGTAGATGAGATGCCGTGGGGATACAGAAGACTCACTCTCTCTAACTCTGTTCTGTAAACATTTCAATTGGATTGACAGAACCTTAAAGACAATACAGACATTAATGAGAATTAACATACATAACATATTAAATGAAATAATGACTATAAAGAGCTAAGAACTTTAACAAGACTTTGTCATTATAGATATGTGGGTGGTCCTTATCATTTGTGCCTCAAATTCCATAAAGTCGGGAATTCTATCTCTTCTGCTCAATGCTACCAGACCTGCATGATGATGCAGTAATAAAACACAAAATACAACTTCCAAAAATACTGGAATATAATGAAATCTTTGTGGAAATGCCTTAAAGGCATATTAAGGAAGCAGTTAAATTCCTTAACACATGACAAATGCCCTAAAGACCCTTTCTACCTTTTTTCCTTACATGCTCTCATAATCTGCTCCCTCCAAATGTCTTATTTCTCTTTTTCAACTTCAGGCCAAGTTGGCTCTTCCTCCCTCCTACTCTTTCTAATCTGAACCAACATAGCTTTTCTCAGCATTTCATATTTTCTCTTCCAGAATTCTCTTTAGAAGATAGAAGAGGAAAAGCTGTGAAAACACAGGCCTATATGGAATGAAATGTAGAATGAATGAAGGTTTAGAAGCATAATTTCCATTCAGCAAAGACGTATTTTGGTAGTTTGGCCTGGATGTTTGGAAATGAATTAAAACGCAATGCCTATCCCAGATAAGAACAGAATGCACAATGGATTAAGCAGGAACTCAGGAGATTATTTCATATTGCAAAAAATCTGAAGTAAAGAACTACAGCCTTATTAGCAGGATTTAGTATTTTAACTCAGGTTCAGAATCCAGTGATTCTTCAAGAGCTCCTTTCAGTCTCCTGGCCTCTGTTCTCCAGATCATTCATCTCTTTCTCTCAGATATTTACTAAGTACCCACCTCTTCCTCTGACATGCTCAAAATGCAAAATTTCTCTTTTCTTTTTTTTTTTTAAAGATTTTATTTATTTATTTGACACACAGAGAGAGAGAGCGAGAGAGCACAAGCAGGGGGAGCAGCAGAGGGAGAGGGAGAAGCAGGCTCCCCGCGACCAGGTAGCCTGATGTGGGCTCGATCCCAGGACCTTGGGATCAGGACCTGAGCCAAAGGCAGATGCTTAACAACTGAGCCACCCAGGCACCCCTGCTCTTTAATTTTTCAACTGTGATTACTTTTCTTTTCCTTTTGAGTGTATTACTATCAGGGAATCATTTTAAAGTTCTCCATCTCATGGATGCTTTTCTTTTCAAATACAATAGCCACAGATTACTTATTATTGCAGCTTTTAGATGCACCTGAAATCATGCTTCTCTCCCAAGACTCCACAAAAAAGTACATCTTATGTCAAATGACTAAATTTTTATGTAGTATAGAAATTAATTCAGGTTTTAATTTTTCTCTTTATAAGCCATTATAAGTCCTCTCCCTAGAACAATATATTCTATCAGGAAGAGTCCTTTAATAACCTTAACCCAAATTCTAAAGGAAGGAGGGAGAGAGAAGTTTTGTAAAGAGAGAATTTTAAGACATCACAAAATGACCAATAGGCAGAGAAATTATATTCCATGTTTTAGGAAAATAAGATCTCTCACCTCATGCACAAAACGTTAGGGCCAGAATTGAAGAGGAAGAGTAGCTCAGCTTTCTAATTACTAGCCCTTGGGCCTTTACAAACGGAGAAAAATGGATTCCCTGAGGTTCCTCACATTTGGTCCTTTGATCGAGTTTAGTTACAGGAACCTGAATGCTTAGTGCATCCTGAATGTTTGTTTTCATTTAATTTTCAGGCAAGACACTGGACATTGATTTCCTCTTGCATTTTATTTAAAGTGAATTCACGATTGTGGATGGAAAAACCAGAGCCAAAATCTTTGCCCTGAGCATAAACCAAAGTAAAATCAAAGCATTTCTGAGAGTGTGAGTTGTTCTGTTAAATTTGCTTTTAAAAAAAATCATCAAGCAATTGCACTGCTGGAATGGATCAGACATGGAGGCAGAAATCATACGAGAAATTCGCTGTGTGCCAACTTGTGAGGTATAATTTTCACATCAAAGAACTTCAAAATAGGATTTTTGCAAGTATTTTAACTTTTAGCTCGCTGACTCATATCCTTTCTGGAAGTAAGCAGGTTATAAATTATAACTACATAAATAAATAAATCTCATGGTAGTATACAGATATCACCCAGTTCAAGGTTTTGCCCACCCCATCCTCATCCCATCCTGTGCAGTTCAGGTCAGAGCTTTCTTCATGTCATAGCTCTTTTCCTTCACAAAACTGGGTGGGTATGCGAAAGAAGGACAGGCATGTGCTTGAAGGTTTTGAAAAGAGGACTGGAGGGCTAAGTAACATTGATAGTTCAGTGTGAGGGGAGGGTCAAGTGTGTTGAGGAGATGAGGCCAGAAATGTAAATTCAGATGAGTTTGAGAAGAGCTTCTGTGCTATTGTAAGGATGTTTTCCTGTGCACAATGCCATCCTAGAAGCTGGATCATTTACAGTTGGTTTATAGCTTATTTCTGTTTTGAGATATCTGTGTGAGCTGCTTAATTATTCTGACATCAGTTTATTCATCTATAAATGATGGAATTTGGATTAAAGCTCTATGCTTCATGTGCATTTATATATAATATATATAATACATTATATGTATTATGCACCTCCATGCATGTGCGCGTGCACACACACACACACTCTCACATTCTGAAGGAAAAAAGTCAGTAAATGCTAATACAATTATAGATAACAATTATTAATAATTATTTGTAATGTAAACATCTCTGCAGTGTCTAAGCTTTTCAGCTGCATCTTTTACCATACAGTCCCATTTATTCTATTTATGAAATATGTCCTAGGTTTTCTAGATCCCTTGTTCTTCCTCACTTTGTGCCCTCTCTCTGCAACAATTCTGATCTCATAACATCTATACAGCTATGCCTCAGATGCCAGTATAAACTCTCCCTCCTCCAAGAAATCTTCCAGGTGTCCTCACAATAAATTTAGAATCATCTTCCCTCAAATTTCCAGGGTATATTTACACTCTTTGTACCTATTCTGTCTTCACTTAGAGCTCCTTGCAAGTCATCGTTCCTTACTAGATTATCAGCTACTACAGGAAGGAATAGTTCCATGCTCATTATTTGTTACTTTCCCATACACTTTCCCTAGTGACTCCAAATTATTTTGTGGATAGAAGTTATTCAATAATACTCTGTGAAACAGTATTGAATGCCTAATTTGGATCATTCGATAGAGAAAGCTACAGTGTTACTTATCAGTGCTTACATAGATAAAGGACTTCACTGAAATTAATTTTTATGCAATAAATAAGAAAATATAAATAAACAGTGTTTACAGGAGCAAGAAAGAAATTCTTTTTTTTTTTTTAAAGATTTTATTTATTTATTTGACAGAGAGAGAGACACAGTGAGAGAGGGAACACAAGCAGGGAGAGTGGGAGAAGAAGCAGGCTTCCCGCGGAGCAGGGAGCCCGATGCGGGGCTCGATCCCAGGACCCTGGGATCATGACCTGAGCCGAAGGCAGAGGCTTAACGACTGAGCCACCCAGGCGCCCCCAAGAAAGAAATTCTTAACAGATTGCGTTAGGGAGAGAAATTTCTCTGGAAATTTCTCAAAAGTCTGTTCCCATTTTATGAACTAATCATCCTGCATTTTTCTATCACAGTGCATCTTCCTCATGAACTATGAATTCGTGCAGGGTAGTAACTAAAGAGAAACAAAGTAACTAAAAGAGAAATCTGAAGGCCAGTCTTCTAGAGCCAGATCTTCCTCTCCATTATATTTTAAATTGGGCATGTAACTTAACCTCTTGAACTACCATGTCCTCTTCTATAAAATGGGAAAAGGAATGCCTATGCTTTCTATTTGATAGGGTTCTTTTAAAAATCAAGAGACGAATATTCAAAAACAAATCACAGATTTTATTCCATCCATTTTTTTTAGTTCCTGAATATGTAGTGGAGATCAATCCTCCATAACTATGTACATGTTGTTTTCTGTGTGTAAAAATCCATTCTCCTCTTTTATGTGATTAATTCTAATTTTCCTTATAAAATGCAGCACAATGATTATCTTCTCAGGAAGACTTCATAGAAGCCCCCACTTGCTATATGCTCTATCACAGTTCTTCTTGTGCTGAATCATAATCCATGATTTAATTTTCAGTCTCCCTCATGATGATGCAAAATCCTTGACTACAGGAGCTAAAACCTGATTAACCATGAAATCTTTAACACATTGGTGTTCGGTAAATGCTTATTGGCTGAATAAACTTTGAATGACATCTCAGATTTGATCCAATCTCCTACGAGCTGGGTACAGTGATCTAGTTTTTAAATGTTGTGAAAGTTGTGATCTGGTTTCATAACATTGCCTGTGGTGGACCTTGAACCTGAGATCCGGTAGAGAGCCCAATTCATATTTATTTATAAGGGTATCTAACCTCCAGAAGGTTTGCCTTTCTCTATTTTGTTCTACAGACACTTGACAAAATATTTCTTAGGAATAATAGTGAAAAAAAAAAAAGAAAAAGAAAGAAGAAGCTTGGGCATAGGGCCTGCTTTGTAAAAAGGCATGCTTCACTTGGTAATTTATTTTTCTTAAATTTCTCCC
The DNA here is from genome assembly GCF_002201575.2 of Neomonachus schauinslandi. Classification (NCBI taxonomy): domain Eukaryota; kingdom Metazoa; phylum Chordata; class Mammalia; order Carnivora; family Phocidae; genus Neomonachus; species Neomonachus schauinslandi. Next base: position 31,869,583 of record NC_058416.1, on the reverse strand, counting down.
TAATCCTGTTTCAGTATGTTAATGTCCCTTGTTTCTTGATCAAACCTGCTTTCAAATTATTTTATATACCATAGCCTCCCACTCTGGAGAGGTGACTAAACTTTAATGGCTGCCTAAGGTCCCCCTGCATCAAAGTACTTAAAGACAGAAATAAGGGAACAGAATAGACCATAAAGATAAAATACATTATTAAATGGCATTATTGTCATTGCTATTATTCTCCCACCGAACAAGGAGATGAAGAGCTGAATTGCACACCATATGGTAATTGCTTGGAAGATAACCACAACTTACGGTCGCACCTTCAGCATCCAATGACATTGTTTGCTGCATTTCAGGTGCCAGTGTGGCAGAAGGCCAGCCCAGGAAAGATGAACTGGCAGAGAGAGAATGACAGACATTAGGCATAAGTACTTTTCATGTCAAGCCTTTGGCATGTTCATTGTCGAAAAAATCTGTTCTCACAAATGCCTTCCAAAATATGCAAGTTATGCTATGAAGGCATATGACAACTTCTGCCATCCAGGGATATGTTAATATGGACCAACCTGGGAGATGCCAACTCACAGCCAAGATAATGGGTGATTCCAGATGTCTGTCCAATCCCATTCCTAGTGCCCAAGGGAAGTTTGGAAATTTAAAAAATGAACATTTATATGGAAGTTTTTAGTGTGCAATGATATTCCATATCAGTGGTCAATTTTGAAAGAGAAAAAGAGGGGCGCCTGGGTGGCTCAGTCATTAAGCGTCTGCCTTCGGCTCAGGTCATGATCTCAGGGTCCTGGGATCGAGCCCCACATCGGGCTCCCTGCTCGGCGGGAAGCCTGCTTCTCCCTCTCCCACTCCCCCTGCTTGTGTTCCCTCTCTCACTGTGCCTCTCTCTGTCAAATAAATAAATAAAATCTTAAAAAAAAAAAAAAAAGAAAGAGAAAAAGAGCAACTTGAACCTTTACATTTTTTGTACAACCTTCCATTGTTAGGATCTGATTTAAATCATAGATTTGAATTATCCCCCTTCCCAACAGTAAGAAGGTGAACTTTTTCAAAAAGGGGAGTCCTACTTTAGATGATTTTTAAAAATACCTTAGTTTGAACTGTGTTGTTCAGCTTACTAAATTTTATTTTCACACATGACACTATTTTATTGAATCTTCCCAAGAATATCATCATATAAACATTTTCCATTTTCCCAGATGAACCACCTTAAGGAAACTGAGAAATGACTTGCCAAAAGTCACTCAACTGGATTTTACTGGGGGTAAAACCCAAATCTATTTCCCATTTTCAAGTCAAATGATCTTGACCAATCTGGCTTATGTCAGTGAGCTATCACTTACTATAATTTTCTTCTGGGAACCAATTTGGTAGCTCCAATACTGTTAGACTTGAGAATCTAACAAATGGTATGCTCTTTATAAATTATATTTATATGGGCTTACATCATATTTGCTTGATTATTAGAAAAATAAATAAGAATGAGTATCCCATATTTCAAAAGGTAAAAAGAAGTGCTCAAAGACATCAAACATGCCCTCACACAACTATTACTCCAGCTGATCTCTTTGACTTAGTTCATATGCCTGTCTTAAAAGAAATCAGCAAATCAAACTGTCTTCTCTACAGTGAGCTAGCCTTTCAAGATGTAATAGGACCTTAAATGTAGAAATACTTTTGGAATTTATTCAGAACAGTAGAAATCTCAGTCCAAAAGCACAGCTGAATATTCATGGAGCGTTTCTATTTATCCAAATTTATCCTTGGAAAACACAATTTTGGAACGATAACCGTAATATCTTGGGCAACAAAATTATCTTATATATAATTGTTTGCTGCTGTCATAGCTGTTGTTGTGTTATATATACACACAAATACACACGTGAATATGCATATATGAGATTAAAAACACATTTAGAGCTCTAGTTGTATTTTGTATGAGTCTTTCACTCTTTCCTGGCTATGAAAACTCTCCTAATGAAGAAAGAAAAAAAATAAAATGTCTCTGTATGAAGGAATTTATTGACTTGCCACTGTGAACTCAGTCCTGGTCAGGGCACTAAGGTTGTTAGGGGAAAAAAAATAAAAGATGCTTCTTAAGGATGGTACACTGTCGCAGGGAGAATCAAGGCATACTTGTAAGAAATACAACAAATACAATACATGAGTACATGCTCAATAGGACACTACAGTTATTTTAATAAATAATAAAGAGTAGCAGATTCATTAGTGAACATGCACATGCAGGGCTAGTTTCTGACAAATCACCGAGGCCAGACAAATTGCCCTCTGGCTGCCTGGCCTTTGGGGTTGCAGAAGCCACTCAGTAGCTATTTGCCCAAGTGCACAGAGAAATCCAGGGGAGTACTGCTCCAGGGTCTCAGAATGGCTTTACTCCTTTGCGCTTTGCTGTGGGCTCAGTTGTATCCCACCAAAATTGAACCCCCAATGTGACTGTATTTAGAGATCGGGCCTAGAGGGAGGTAATTACAGTTACATGAAGTCATAAAAGGGAGGCCCCAATATAATAGGGTTGGTGGCCTTACAAGAAGAGATACCAGAGAGCTCGCCCTCTTTGCCATGTTAGGAAACACAGTGAGAAGGCCTCTGTCTGCAAACCAGGAAGAGTGCTCTCACCAGGATGCAAAACAGTCATTACCTTGTTTTTGATTTGCCAGCTTCCAAAACTATGAGAAAATAAATCTCGGCTGGTCAAGCCACCCATTCCATGGTATTTTGTTGCAGCAGCTTAAGCGGACTATAACAGGCTTTGTTACTGAGGGCACTGTAAGGGCCTGATTGACTCATTGACTTAAGTCCCGTTTGCTTACTGCACTCCAGTCATATCAACTCCTTTCTTTTTTCTCATATATGTCAAGCAGACTGATGCCATTGGCCACTGTGTATGCTGTATCCCCCATGACCAGCACAGCTTACTCCCTCACCTCTCTCAAGCCTTTCTGTAAATGGCACCTTCTTAGGAAGACTTCACCGACTACCTTAAATTGCAACCCCCTTCAATACTTCCTATCCATTTTCTCCGCCTTTCTCCTTTGCATTTATCCAACTTACATTCTATATACTTTACTTATTAATTGTGTTTTTCTCTTTTCTCACTGGAATGAAAGTATCAAAATAGCAAAGATTATCAATTGTTTTGTTCATTGCAAAGGCCTCAATATCTGGCACATTGTACATGCCTAATAAATATGAATCATGTTGAATATAATGTTATCATAGAGTTTGTAAAATTCAGAAGGGATAAGAAAAGGTTAATAAGGGTTAGAAACCAGTGGCAAAGGAACAGATGTGGTGTTGTAGTATATAGTTAATTCCCTGATTCAACAAGCAGGTCTTGAGCACATACTGTATACCTGGTCCTAGAATTAGTGACCTCTAGAAGCTCACAGTCACAAAGGAAAGAGAGGAAACGAGGATGAGAAAAAGACTAGAAGAGAGAATGAACAGAAAAGTAATGAAATGAGAATAAATGTAAGTATTATTCCTTCTTCTCAGTCACAAATCAATTAAAAGATCATCCCTTGCTATTACTATTTTTTTATAATTGTATTAAAGAATATACATTGTGTATGAACAGAATGGCAAAGAGAAGAGAAAAGGGGAAAGGATGAAACAATAAAATTATCTTTGGATCACCTCCCAAGTTTAGATTTATTTCTTGATACATATGCAAAACCATAGTTAAAATGACAGTAAAAGATACTGGAGGAAAGGGGAAGGAAAGAGGAAACCATATATTATATAGATTAAGAAACCATTAAAATGACTGGTCAAAATTAACATAAAAAGACTAAAAGCAAGAAAAATGGAATATCTGGTATACTGAGTCAATAACTGTGGTCTCCTCCAAATGCATCTCAAGAAAGATAACTTCCAGAGTGGGAACTAAGGTTATAAAGGAGAAGTGGATGCTCTTAGAATTTCATTTTATTCACTTTGGAGGGGATAAATTAGGATTAACATAAACATATCTAACACACCATATACTCTCCTTCTCCTTGATATATATTTGTTGTTATTCTTTCAATCCTTGTCCTTCTGGGAATAGAAAGCTTTATGGAGATATAGCAGAAAGAAAAGCTGCTTAATGGGGCACACTACAGCAAACATTATTGATCAATTTTGTTTTATTTGTAAGAATGATTGAATGTGCAAGTAATTCAGGTGTCATTTTGTAGCCTGAACATTTTATTTTCTAGAACGTGTGTTTTCTCTGAGAGAATTTATTTGAGAGAAAATAAAGAACCAGAGATGATGTATTGAAAATGAAAAACATACCATTTGACAAGAAGATTTGTCTAGGTCACCCTCTTGATTTCATGGCACCATTTTGTATTATCAGTGGTGAAATTTTGCCAGCTCAAGGCTAAAGCAAAGATTCTCTTCCAGCGTCTTCCATTTTCCCTTCCTTTCTAAGCTCTTTATTCTATTCCATCAAACCACTTCTTTCTGTCTCTTCTGGTGCTTTGAACTTCTTCCTCAAAACTTGCTGTAATAAAAAGATCTGATAAACTCATTTATATTAGGTTGTAAATAACTGATAAGCTTTACTTAAAGTGTGGACACACTCTGCCTATACCTTATCCATCTGCAAATACACATGCAACCATCCCCAAACAGCTATGTATTGTAAGAGAGGAAGACTTCCCTGGAGATTTAGGAATTACCTGGTCTTAAGCAATAGAAATGACTTCAATTTACAGTAAGAAGGAATTGAGAAAATTTTGATAAAAAGTAAAAGCACTTGGATTTCTTTGGGGTTGGAACAGAGAGTGTGGGACACTGCACCTTAGAAAGTTTTGAATCCAGTTTATGTGCTTTAATTTTATCCTATAAGCAAGAGAATCCTCTTAAACAAGAGTAATGACAGAAGGTACACAAGATGGTTTGAAATAGATCGAGGCTAGAGAGAAACAGGGAATACAGTGTGGAAGCTCCTGTAATTGCCCAAGTAAGACCTAGTAACAGCTTCAATTTTAATAGGGGGTAGGATCATGAGGAGCCAAAGTCACAGGCAGAGAATAGCAATGAGAATGGAAAAGAGACTTGATTAGATAGAAATTGAACTGACAGAACAGAGAGGGCTGAATGAGGGGGATGAAGGAGCAGTAATTGCAGAATCAGAAATGTAGCACTCTAAGTAGCCATGGTACCATTCTTCTATTTCAACTCTTCACTATGTAGATGGTAATAGTGAGGTTCAGAAAGTCTAACCAATCTGCCTGCTTAGCAGGACAACAATTTTAGGTACGTTTTCTGCCTTACAGTTTATGATTTTTCTGCACTTCAACAACAACAAATTCCATCCTAGAACAGCAGGAATAAAGAACCATGTTTAACTGAATTAGGGTCATACAAGGACACTGTGAATGAGTTTACATAACACAGACCTATTTTGATGGTAAAAGAATATTTAGGTAGAAATTGCCCACAAGCAGATAGAAATGAGAGATTAAAACTCAGATGAGAGCTTAACAATAAGAATATGTCAATGAGCTTAATTTAAATAGGCTTTGGATTCCAACCCTCAAAAGAGTCTCACCGGCATTTTAAAACAATATGAACTTGATCGTGGCAATGTAAAAGGAGGGTGGAGCACAACTGGCTGGAATATTTCTGAACTTGCTTAAAACCACCGAGTGTCTTCCTACAATTCACAAGATAGAGTTCAAATTTGTTAAAATGAATTAAAAGGCTATCCGTTACCTAGCCCCCTATCATTCTAGGCTTATCTGTTACCACTCTCTCATCCCCACTCCATGACCCAAACATAGGAAACTATTATATATGTGCCCAGTATGGATGGATAAAGGAAAAATTCCTGAAGGAATTTTTGAGTCTTAGTCTGAGTTTTGACTGATTTATGAAGTGAGCTGAGAAATGGGACTGGAGTTGGTTGAAGGTGAGAAGAGGTTCCATTAAAAAAAAAAAAAAAGGAGCAGAGGAAAAATCATGGGACATGAGAGAGAACATCCTACTCAAAGAATTTCTCAAGAATCAACAGGACTACTTTTCTAAAGTGAAAGTGATTGGTGAAAATAGGCAGAAGTAAGATCATGAAAGGCTCGGTATACTGTGAACCATTTTCAAATGATTATCTGTGTTTCTTTCAAAGAATAATAAACTCACAGAGATTTATGTCTTATTATTTTGGGGGGGTTGTGTTCCAAACCTAATCTAATTTTTTTGCCCACAAAATATTTCTTTTTAAACACTTAGTGTCAATTTTGAGAAAAGAGATTATTTCAATTTCACAATTTTTAATCTTTTAGAATCACTTCTTCAAATACCATGATGATTTGATGTTTTGATGATTTATTCTATTTGGGATCTGGTATGGACACCATGTTTTTATCACTTTTGTATTCCATTTTCTAGGTTTTATGTTCTGTCTCTGGGAGAACCACCTTTCATTGATTTTTACTGTATTTTAATGGGTATTTTTGTAATCATTTCACTCAAGGGAATTCAAAATTCTATTCCTAGGTGATATGTTTTATCACTTCACTAGACTATGAGTTCCTTGAAGTACTTCTCTGTCTTTTATGTTTTCTACATCCAGATAATTGCACAGTACCTGGAATATAGCAGGAATTCAATAAATGTGTGTTGAATAAGGGAATTTAAGAAACTATGGGATCTCATTCTGCAATAAACTGTAGAGACAATAAGGTATAGAAGAGAACCAAAGGATCACCTTATTAAAAATTAAAGAGGGACGCCTGGGTGGCTCAGTCGTTAAGCGTCTGCCTTCGGCTCAGGTCACGATCCCAGGGTCCTGGGATCAAGCCCCACATCAGGCTCCCTGCTCAGCGGGGAGTCTGCTTCTCCATCTCCCTCTGCTGCTCCCCCTGCTTGTGCTTGCTCTCTCTCTCTCTGACAAATAAATAAATAAAAATCTTTAAAAAAAAAATTAAAGAAACAGGGGCGCCTGGGTGGCTCAGTCGTTAAGCATCTGCCTTCGGCTCAGGTCATGATCCTGGGGTCCTGGGATTGAGCCCCGCATTGGGATCCCTGCTCAGTGGGGAGCCTGCTTCTCCCTCTCCCACTCCCCCTGCTTGTGTTCCCTCTCTTGCTGTGTCTCTCTCTGTCAAATAAATAAATAAAATCTTTTAAAAAAATAAAAAATTAAAGAAACATTTGTTGATGTTGTATTCATTGTAGAAGCTGCTTTTAAGCAACAGGCTTGAGCAATGGAAATTTGAGCAAGGCAAAGGGCCTACAGTGACTATGGAGCTGAATGCAAATAGAGTCATTAAGCGACCCACCCGAAATAACTATAGGCCCATTAAAAGACCAATTAAAACCAAGCACAGTTCCTAAGATTACCAAGAAAGAGAAAATTCCATACGCCCCCATACTCTCATTGTGCCCTGTAACTATAGCCTCTCATCTCCACCCCATGGTAGACAGTCTCTCCTTTGCAGTCCTGCCTGTTGCCCCCTTACCAGTGTATTCAGTAAACTTTTATATCTCCTTTGTTCTGCCTTGAGTGAATTCTTTCACCCCCTGCACTGCTGGCCCCTACTAAATCCGAACACCCACATTCAGGCTTGTACAAGTTACCAGGCCCATTAAGAAACAATACAATACCACAGGCTTCCATTAGCTTAACATTTAGTAAAAATTAACAAAGAAATTCAGGAATATTGTGAGGGCACTGGGCTAGTTATCAGTTTAGTATAAATTACAGCAAAAAGTGAAAAAATTAATAATCAGAGTAAAAACATTCAAAATAGGGCTGTTCAACCCAGAAAGGGGTTGTACCCCTGGGAATTCATATGGGAATGTTCTGTTGTATTTTTAAAAATTTATTTATTTGTCAGAGAGAGAGAGAGAGAGAGCACAAGCAGGGGGAGCGGCAGAGGGAGAAACAGGCTCCCCGCTGAGCAAGGAGCCCCATGAGGGACTCCATCCCAAGACCCTCGGATCATGACCTGCGCCAAAGGCAGCCTCTTGACCGACTCTTGACTGACTGAGCTACCCGGGCATCCCAGTAATGGTTTATTTAATAGAGGATTAAATAAGAGGAAACTATCTGAAACTCAGTAACTTCACATATTTTCAATCCAACTGAAAGAAAAATAAATAAATAAACGAATAAATATCAGAAAGTGTGATAAATTATTTCCCAAAATAACTACTTAGGAGTCCCTGAACTTCAATTTTTGTCCCCACAAGCCTGCAGAAAATACTGTTCAGCTTCCTTGGCCACTCAGCTATAGCCTTAGAAATAAGAAAATGACTGGAGAGAAAAAGCAGTGTCAAAAGCTGCGTTCACCGGGGCGCCTGGGTGGCTCAGTTGGTTAAGCGACTGCCTTTGGCTCAGGTCATGATCCTGGAGTCCCGGGATCGAGTCCCATATCGGGCTCCCTGCTCAGCAGGGGGTCTGCTTCTCCCTCTGCCCTCTTCCCTCTCGTGCTCTCTGTCTCTCATTCTCTCTCTCTCAAATAAAAAAAAAAAAAGCTGCATTCACCTTTCTGGGTTTTATTTTTCTCCAAGATATTGGCTCCCAAAATTGTCACTAACTTGGAAGTTCCTTAATGTTTTCCTACAGATTTACTCTTAATATTTTGTTTCACATTTTTAGTTGTTCTCAGCAGGAATTGTAGTCCAAAATATCTAGTCTGCTATCGCTGGAAGAGTTACTCCCCAGATGATGTTTTTAAGCCCTTGAATTTCATAGAATTCTGGTGCCAAGAGTTCCAGGGATCAGACTCACTGCCTTAGGATAAGAATATCCTACCTTTGGGATAAAATAATTAGTTAGTGGCACTGAGAGAAAACTAATTATCTGCAGGCAGAAACTTCCCCAAGAGTCTATCCAGAATCAGAATTTACTTTCACAGCCATTGTCAATAAGTAGTAATTCTACTTAGATCTCACACATTCTCTAACTTTAATTCTGTATTTGGCAGAAAAACCTTTTGAAATCTAAACTCTTTACGCCCTTCCTCCATTCCAGGAAGCAAAACCAGCCCTGGGGCAAATGTGTCGCGCTCAGTGCCCTTCTGGTTCAGTGTTTTCTCCCATGCCTTTTGTTTCATCTTTGTATCTCCTGAGTATTCGAGACATTTCAGTGCCTACACTTTCCCCCCATAGATTCCATGTTCTGGAATTTCTTCCTTTTTTTCTTTCAAAGACCTTGTTTTGCCCCTAGTATTTTGGGAGTTTGTTTGATTTTTTTTTTTTTTTCTTGTGAGTGACTATTATACACATTGTGGGTGACTAGCATCTTTGATGTCTGGGCATCAAATACCAGTGGCAACCCTCATTCTTCATAGTAGATATTTTGAAATTGTCAACCTTTCCAACCTAAACTGCAGGCATGTTTTAAGATGATGCTTAGGGGTTGGAAGTGGAGATTAGATATTTAATTAGACTTTAAAAAATCCATAGCTTTTTAACTGGGATTGTAGATTCGCTTGTTTCTCAAAATAATAGCATTTCTAAACTCAACAAAATGGAAGAGGGAAATAAAAATTTTCAAGGGTCTTTTTCAAAGTATTAGAGTGATATTACACCCTATTATTCCCAGTACTTCTGCAACAGTTTTTATACAATCCCAAGTACAAAATGGCCTTTCTTAATAGGAAGAAAAGGTGACACACCATTGCCAAGGCCAACTTCTTAAAGCATGGATGACTAGTGGTCTATGCTAGCAAAATATGCTGGGCTTGCAAATATTATTCTTGCCTTTCTTTTTTCTTTCACATTTCCATTTATAAATGTATATAATTTGCTTGGTAGAGCAGACCAAAGAGTGTTTCTTGGCCAAATTCCCATCTGTTTAGAAATACATCCAGTTCCCCAGGAGTTTAGTTGAGGTCAGATAAGGCACTAGATTGCTTTGGTTTAGTGGTCAAAATAAATAAACAAATTTAGTAAGTAAGTACATACATTCGGCTTGATGTCCAATTTGTTATACATCATGGTTATATGAACAGAAAAGTAATAATTTAAAGGTTCCAATATGTACCACTGGCCAAAAATGGATAAAAGACTCAGCAGAAAAAGAGATTTGCTGTATCAGTAATATTGTTTCCTCTCCCTATACTGAAAACAGTTCAGTGCTAGCTAGTATAAAGTGAGAAATGGCCTTGAAAAATGTATTCCAACCTCAAGAGGAGTTAAAGATTAAAAATATAGCAACACCGTAAATAGAAAATAAATTATTTTATTACAACCAATAAAGAAACATGGATTTAAAAGGATTAGTTACTATTGGCAATGTAAGAAGGTAATTGGGGGAAGAAAAAGAAATTCTTTTTTTCAATGGCAATCATAAAAGGTGTTGCTCACAGAGGCAAATACAATTGAAATTTGCCAATCTGAACGTAGAAATTAATAATGAAATTTATACTAAATTCATCATAAACCTCACTACCTTTTTAAGGTAAAGCCCACAAGCAACATTTGATATTTTAATGTAAACATTATATATTTATTATTGCACTTTAATGCTCTTAGATGGTATTGAGATAGGAGGGACTATTCTTCCTTTCTCTGCTATATTATCCTGAATTTTGACTATTATTTAGAATTTTGACTAACTCTTCATTAATAACCATTAATTCAAGTTGTAGTTAGTATGTTTACCTCTGGCAAAGTCATTCTACTTCTCATTGTGCCACTGAATTTGTTGTTCTAATGTTTCATAGACCAAAAACCTAGATTGCAAATTTGTTTGTTATATATGTGTGTAATTTTAGGGTAAATAATCTTTGAATCACATCATGGTCTGAGGTTAATCTACTATGAATAGAAGAAATGAGTGTAGACGCTTCATGATATTTACTTTGGATGCTTATAGACTTTAGATTGAGTCTTTGATTTCTAGAGAATGAAATTTATTAGATAAGAAAGGTTTGGGAAAGTGGAGAAGGAAGATTTCCCTTTCTAGCAATAATAGACTAGGTAATTCAAACCAATATTCCAGCTGACTACAACTAGAAATATTGGACAAAATTTAAATGTCTATGAAGTGTGCATGTGTGTGTGTAAAAAGCAAAAAGCACCAGATACCTAACAAAATTGTGAGAAATTCGCAACTTGGTACCAGTGGAAGCAGACAAGGAATTTGATTCCTGCATTTGGGTATGCCTTTCCTTTAGGGGAGTGTAGGTTCCAGAGATGAACCTGGGAAGTAAGGAACACTTTTGACAGCCCAGAAAAGCCAGGGATATAAATATTGATATCCGCAGCATTCCAAGGAAAGTGTGATGATCCCTCTTTTGATTGGGATCCCACAAAACAGCAGCATCAAAAAAAATAAGTGTGAACCCCAAAATAGTAAGGTCCTTTCAAAGGCTGCAGCTCAGGTTCATATACCTTATTTTCTCAAATTAGACAATGATGGCCCTGGATTTCTAGTACCCCCTGGTGTCTAGCAGGAGCAAAGGTAAATCATCTTTGGAAAAAAGCATCACTTTAGGTATCAACTATAACTGTAAATGTTTTTCCTAATGTCATCTCCAGCATACAATTAATAACAGCAAGACTCATTTGGAGATTTAAAAATAAATTGTGAACTTTCTATTCAGAAAAAAGGCTATAATAGGGGCGCCTGGGTGGCTCAATCAGTTAAGCACCCAACTCTCGATTTTGGCTCAGGTCATGACCTCAGGGTTGTGAGATCGAGCCCTACCAATGGCTCTGCACTGGACGTGCAGCATGCTTAAGATTCTCTCTCTCCCTCTGCCCCTCTGCCCCTATTAAAAAAAAAAAAAGAAGAAGAAGAAGAAAGAAAAAAAAAAACTACAATAAACTGTTTTCAAATGCCCTATATATTAGAATTATTAGTCATACCTTTACAATCTCTGTCCCTGAAATGATGGAAAATTTTTCCAGAGTACTGGAAATTTAACAAAAAAAGTGAAATCCTATAACTAAAAAATGCAGTAACTGAAAAGAGAAACAGGGAATGAGTTTTATGAAAGACTGGACACAGCTAAAGAGATAATTAGTGAACTAGAAGATAATATCTAAAATAAAGAATAGAGAGAAAAATAGATTAAAAATACAATATAAAATGCATGGAGAATGTAGCAAGAAAGTCTTACGCATCTGTACTTGGAGTCCCAGAAAAGGAGGAGAGCACATGGGGCAAAAGTAATATAATGATATATAAAGGTAATATAAAGATAGGATATAATGGATAATGACTTCCCAAAGTGATAAAAGATGACAAGCCACACATACAAGAAGTCCTAAAAAGCTTAACCAAGATATAAATCGACATCAAAGCTCATCAGATTTTAATTGTTAAAAAATAAAAACAAAGAGAAAATCTTAAAATCAGCAGATTACAAAAGCCTTTCCAAACAGCATCAATTAAGCTGGCATCTGACTTCAACATAAACAATAGAAGCCAAAATATAATGAAATACCTTTAAAGCAATAAAGGAAAATAATGTCCAAACTAAAATTCTAAATCTAGCAAAGCTTATCCTTCCAGAGTAAAGGACATTATAAAACACGGGGGTTAAAAAAAAAAAAATTATCATCAGAATTGAACTTAAGGAAATAGAAGACTTTTGTTTTGTTTGTTTTTTGTTTTTCAGATAAAAAATCATTCCAACTGGATGGTAGGCATGCAAGAAGAGCAAGGAAACTGGTAAATTATATTAAATACTGACCTAATAAAACAGCAATAAAAATTACTGAGTTTAAAATATAGCAAGAATTTATATTCATGATCTACAACTGTAGAATATACAGTTTTATGTACACATGGAATTATTCTAGAATTAACACATATGCTGGCCTATAAAGTCAGTTCCATTAAAATTAAAATGATTGAGGATCAGGGGTGGCTGGGTGGCACAGACTTAACCGTCCAACTCTTGGTTCCAGCTCAGGTCGTGATTTTAGGGTCATGAGACTGAGCCTCACATCAGGCTCTGCTCTCAGCACGGAATCTGCTTAGGATTCTCTCCTTCTCCTTCTGCCCCTCCTGTTCATGCTCTCTCTCTAAAATAAATAAATAAACTTAAAAAAAATGATAGAGGATCATGCAGAGTTCATTTTTTGACTGCAATGTGGTTTAGCTATAAGTCAATAATAAAAAATAACTACAGAATCACTTGATTTTTGGAAATTAAGGTATGTACTTCTCAGTAATCACAGTTTTGTTGAAGAAATTAAATAAAAATTAGAATACATGTATATCCGAATGAGTGAAAATTATACACCTCAAAAATTGTGGGATATAGCTAAAAATGTGCTTAGAGGGAAATTTATAGTCATAAACATATGGCCATAATCAATAATCTACAAGACCTTTTTAACTCTCGGCTTCCCTGTAGTTAACAAGAGCCTGAACATAATTTTCCAAAGTTAAAAATATGACTCCAATACAAATACAGAATGAATATATGTCAAAGATTTCTTAAATCACTCATAAGGAAACAAGTAAGCAAATAAAACTTGTCCCAAGAGCATTTGGGTTGGTTCTTTTAGGTAATTTTTTAAATGAATATTAGAAATAAAATTACTATATTAAATATAAAACTGGCAATGTCCTACAAGAAAATAATCTTTAAAGCTCTCTTTTATAGCAGAAAGAACCTACAGGTAAATATATAGCTTAAAACATTTGGGCTTTAATTAAATGGTAAAAAAAAAAAAAGTCAAACACAGGTACATTTTCTTAGAGAATTAAATAATCCTTATGTGAACATGTTAAATGATGCCCCCCAAAATGACTCTGAAAGTACAAGGTAGGTATCTAAGATTCGTTTTTTGTGAGGTTTTTTTTTTTTTTTTTTTTTTTGATGGGGAGAGGGAGAGAGAGAGAATCTTAAATAGGCTCCACACCCAGCAGAGAGCTCAGCGCCGGGCTCAATCTCCCTCAGGACCCTGAGATCATGACCTGAACAGAAATCAAGAGGAGGCCACCAACGTGCACCCAAGGTATCTAAGATTTGAATGACTTTTCTTAGCACAGGTATTTACCAAATTTAAAGTGCTATGGCAGATGCTACAAAGAAAGCATAATCCTGCCTCCAGGCATTTGTGACGTAGTTTGCAAAGCAAGAGAAGAATCAAGCACAGAATGACACAAATTATTTTGATTAATGCAATTCATATGTAATAGTTAAATAAATTCTTTAGCTGCAGTGAAAAGAAGCCAGGGAACTCTAGCCAACAATCAATGAGAGGGAATTTTCAATCCTCCACAATTCTATATACATGAATCAACGAGATTTCAAACCAAAATGTTCAAATCTACAATCACCTTCCCCTGCAAATTTCTCTTACATTTCTCCTGTAGAGCCTCGATTGAAACTTCAGAATCTTAATAGGTAAGGAAACTATATAATTAATTTTTTTATTCTTGCACAGTTCCTGGATTAAAATAGGTTCTTCATATACACTGACATAATTATTAATCTTTTACATATGACCCTCTTGTATTATCTCTTGACATCCACACATCCTAAATTTTACCATATAGCTAGTCATCTCTTACTGTGGGTCAGGCCCTATTCTGATGTGCATGCATGAGCTTATCTTATCTCCCCAACAACTCCAGGAGTTGGCACTATTTTTCACTCCATTTACAGATGACAAAGCTTAGGGTCAGTGTAGTTAAGACATCTGATCAAAATTATCTACCTTTTAAGGGGGAAAACCAGAATTTCACCTCAAGTATTCTTACTTCTATGCTTTTAATCACTTTTTAAATATGACCTTGAATTCCATCATATGGCAAAATGGAATGAAGTAGGTAGAGATTGAAACTTACTTGTTTTTTGTTTGATTGTTTGTTTCCAGTACCCCAGACAGAAAATATAAATAAAACTTAAACCAGGATGGTGGCTATGCGCAAAAGCAAAGAACAAAAACAGGATAATCTTAAACATATCTTCAAGAAGATCAAAGTCAGAAAACAGACTCTGTGAACACTTGACCAACAAAAGTCCACTGTCCATCTATCCATGTCAGCTGCAGATTTTAGAGGAGCTTACGCAAGAAAAGATACTCCAGATAAACATGCTAATCTTAGACTGCATATATGTTATGGACTGAATGTTTGTGTATCCCATCCCCAAATTCATATGTGGAAATCTTAACCCTGAATGTGATGGAGCCCTCATGAATGGAATTATTGTCCTTTTACAGAAGACCACAGAGAGTTCTCTTGTCCTCTTTCTACTGTATGAAGGTAAAATGAGAAGACAGGGGCCTTGGAACCCAGAAGAGAGTTCTCACACTGGCACCCAGATCTTACACATCCAGCCCCCAGAACTATGGGAAATAGATTTGTTGTCTACAAGCCCTCTAGTCCCTAACACTTTGTTATAGCAGCTTAAATTAAGACAATATTGGCTGATAATACTGTTCTAAACTCCAAACGAAGTTGACTTTTAGTGAACCAACTAAGAAAAGCTGAGTTTAAAGATAAACCATTTTTATGATAAATGGAAATCAAGGAAAAGAAAAATCAGCCTTTCTCCCTAAGGCCAAACCTGACTTAAGGTAACAAGTCCAATGCCTCTTTTTCCTGGCCCCCAACATGAGCCTGCTCAGACTTCCAAAGTGGAACTTGGTTTTAGGTTTGTATTAACATAGCAGCTACGTAGAAAAGACTCGACAGATGGGAAATAAAAATATTAAAGAAGGACGTAATACTAAAAAAAGGGAATTATCTGGAATTACCTTTCTTACTCAAATCACTATTACTAGCCTCTGGGCCCATGGTGTGTTCCTTAGAAGTCTTACAGTTTTGACTCCATCAAAAAAAAGGACAGGGCTCCTGGGTGGCTCAGTTGGCTAAGCGACTACCTTCGGCTCAGGTCATGATCCCAGAGTCCTGGGATCAAGCCCCGCATTGGGCTCCCTGCTCAGTGGGGAGTCTGCTTCTCCCTCTGACCCTACCCCCTCTTGTGCTCTCTCCTTCATTCTCTCTCTCAAATAAATAAAATAAAATCTTAAAAAAAAAAAGGACAATTACTTTAGAGATCACCATTAAAGTTAGGTGGTGGTGGTGTTGTCACTTCATGACCAACCAGTCCCTCCCCCCAAATGATCAAAAGCCACTATTTTATTACACTCCAAATTCTGTAAAAAATTTAGGCAGGACTCAGTGGGGCCAACTTATCTATGCTCTGGGATGTTGATGGGATGACTCAATGGCTGGAGGCTGGAATCAGTTGGCAGTACACTTATTCATGTATCTGGTAGTTGGTGCTGGCTGTTAGCAGGGACCTCAGCTGAGCTGTAAGCTGGAGCTACTTATGATCTCTCCGTACAACTTTACTCTGGGCCTGTTTATAAAAATGACACCTGGATTCCAAGAGTGAGGGTCCCAAAAGAGCGAGAGAAAAGTATGTGACATTTACTCATGAGGTAAGGCCATGTTTTGAAGCTAATAAGTATAGGTGTTCGATTGATTTAATGTCATAGAGCATCACTTTTACTTTCACCATACTTTATTGGTCAAAGAGGTCACAGGACTCTGCCCAAGATCAATGAAACAGGTCAAAGACTCCATCACTGAATGGGAGGAATGTCAAGGCCACATGGTAAGAAGAGTATTTGCAATGGCAGATACTGTTATAAGCAACATGTTACAACATGTTGGTATGAAGGTAAAACAGGGAATCAAGCAATGCATTCCAATGTTATGAGCCCTGCTATTTACATATTCCCCCAAGAAGGGAGAAAGCTTCTAACTCTCAGTTCTCCTCCTAAAATATTGGTCAACTCACTAAAAGTGATGATTAATCTAAATCAAGCTAGAAAAAAATTTCAGTGTTACCAGTAGCTTTAGTATTTGGCCAAAAGTTAGCATGTGGCTTAGAGGTCACTGGCTCTTCTTCTTCATACTCGAAGTGTTTCAAATTTGAAGGATGCTCAAGAGTAAGCTAGGCAGGGATGGAGCAACTCCAGGGAGAAGAAAGAGCCTGTGTAGAATCTCAGGATAAGAGACAGAGAGGAGAGCAGGGAGGAGTCAAGGAAAGAAGGCCAGTGTGAGTGAGCACAAAGAGTATGGGCTATGCCTAGGGCAGCTGAACCCAGAAAATTACTCAGGAGCCAGGGGATAGAGTCTAAGCTAATGATACAGGTCTTTATCCTAAAGGCAGTGGAAAGCCACCAGAATATGGGTAGACAGTAGGTGACACAGTTTGAAAAGATCATTTTGGGAAAAAAATAGATAGCAGACCAGAGTGAGAAGACATAGTATGGAAACAGTGTGCCCATTTAAGGGGTGTTTATAGTGGTCTGGTGAGAAATGGTGGCAACATGGACCAGGGCAGTGGCTGGGGAGGTTAAGGGAGGTGGCCAGATTTAAAGCTGCTTCAGATAAACTGATCATTCTGGGCTTCAGAGGTCAGAGGGAGTTTCCATGTGAATATGAACACTGAGTTGAATCTTAAGGAACAGGTAAAAATCAAATGTATGTGAAGAGGTAAGAAAATCTCAAGTAAGGAAAGCAGCTTCTGAAAACAAATACATACTGGAATGTACTCCAGCCATGTTCTGGAGCTAATAAAGAGAAGCATTTGTGTTCATGCGACTTGAAAGGCCTTGAACATTAGCCTAAATAGACTATGACAGGCTGTAAATATTAACTTAAAAAGATTCTAACACAATTTGGTTAAAAGTGTCCAATGATCATAATTTTTGTATAATATAATACCATAACAGTTAAAACTAGGGTTTTAGAATTAAATAGAACAAGCTTTAACCCCCAGTTCTATTATTTACCAGATCTGGGACCTCAGACAGTTTATGTAATCTCCCTAATATATAGATCTCTTAAATCTAAGCTATTTGGGGGAATATTAAATGAGATAATGCATAATTAATGCAGAATCTGGCATGTGGTACTTGTTCATCAATGTTAATCATTACTGTTGTTAACTATGAGCATGCTTACTACTGTTGCTTATTGTCTTAAATCATTTATTTTGGGAGCTTATAAAATGCAGAAATAATATCCCATTGTCATTAGAGATGCCATAAGAGTGTCATCAGAGATGGTCTTTGCAGGAGGCAGAGTCTGAACTGGACACAATGTAATGACCATCATATTGCTACCTAGTAGGCATGAAACCTACTGCAGGTAACAACAGATGATCTGCACCTGCAAACTCTACCTCACTGCCCCCTGCCATAGGGGTCACACTAATTCAACTTTCTTTCTTGTCACTTCCCTTCTCTTCCCCAGGTTTTCTCGGAGCACCATATGGAACCCAGTTAGTCTCATGAGCATTAATTCAATTCCATAAATGCTAATTAAATATCAGTGCCCCTGGCACTATGAGAAAATAAGAACTAAAGTCTTGATTCCTGTCCTCTAAGAAACCATAATACCATTTATTCATGTTCAAAAGCAAACACTGGAAAACAATAAAACACAGAAGACAGGGGGTAATATTCAGTGGAATACCATGAAGAGATATGCAGTGATATGCAAATACCATGTAAGTCCAGTGAATGGACTGAAGTTCTGTACACCCGAATCTTAAGATTCATATAAGAAAATAGAAGGAGATTAGTTAAAAAGGGAAGGCAGCGGTCACAGAAGACATTTCCTACTCTCAACAGGCCATTAGGTCTCATGGACCAAAGCTGATTCACACTAGTGCCTTCAGTGAACCTTGAACAATACATCACACCAGGAGTATGGACAAAGTTAATGTAAAAACTTCTCTGATCAACTTAGGATATGTTTGGGGAAATGAATTTGTTGTTGCTGCCTTTGGCAATCTAAGGAAGATGACTGAGACCCAAGGAAAAAGGCTGCAAATGACTTTCTAGCCCATAGCTTAATAATTTCAAAGAACTTTGATGTTTGTCAATATTCCAAGAAATATGTATTAAAATTGTAAAAGTCTTTGGGTGTTCTCAATTTTTTAAAGTAAATTTTTCTTAGGGCTTTCTGAGCAGTACAGCACAGACACAATCCCTTTTCCACAAAGATGGCTGCCTCTAGCGCCTCACACAGAAAAATGCAATTAAATGAAAATCTAATTTTCAAGTGTATCTCACAGTTTACTCAAAGTGGAGAATAACTCGCATTGTGAGCTTTCAGACTCCAGGCAGAGCACATTAATGCTGCTTTCCTTTAATAATCCATTTCTGAAACTTGATTTTTTAAAATTTTACTTTATTTATTTATTTATTTATTTATTTATTTATTTATTTATTTATTTATTTATTTAGAAAAGCTTGGGGATACGAAGAAGCCTATAACTAATATGACCAGGTTTAGCTCCTCTTTAGAAAACCTGACGAGACCAGCAGCTCCAAAGTACAATTGCAGAAAGAGAGGGCTAATCTCCCCTTACTTTCTGTTCATAGCTTTTACCCTGATAGGATAGGATCTGATTTAAACTCTGCCACTTTAAATCAGCTTTCAATCTTGCATGTAACTCTTCTCATGGGTTTTAGTGCCATATTGCAATGTTAAAGTGTAAAACTCTGCATCTGCCGAGGCATTTGGCTGGAAAAGCAAGTATGTCAATGGCCGTCCCTCGCTGCCATCACACATATGGAATTTCTGTGTTCAGCTCTGCCATCTGGTCGTTAGGCCTAGATTCACTCTTCATTGAATAAGGACCATCTACCATATCAGCACCTCTTACAATATGCTATCCTATTAATGGTGTTATTTTGCAGTTCTTCTCTGATGACATTCTCTTTTCCCCACAACCCTTTTTTCCCCAACAAATGTTCTACAAAGAGCAACCTTTAATGCCAATTGGAAAAAAAAAAAAAAGCACACACAATGCAATTGATGTAATTGGAACAAGAGCAATCAAAATTTCAAGTAGTTGCAAACACAATGCTAGGATTTTCATAATTACAATCACTGTAGAGTGTACCCTGAATGTGTACGAGATAGCCTATAGACATAAAACAACCTTACCCAAGAAGAACCACTTACCATTATGAAGAGTGTGGGTTAATTGTCCTTGTCATTCCATTTCCCTTATTTATGACAGGCATTATCATGAGACTGGATGGCATTTTCTTTTCCATCACAAGAATATGGCTCCAGGATGGTATACAATTTCTTTAACGATGTGCACTCTGTTACCGCTAAATTATCCCCACCTTAGAGATACAAATACCTGACTAGTTCATTTCCTCCTCAAACACTTCATCTTAGGAGGAAAGAACAAAGTCCTAGCCTGAAAACAAACATCAACTTAACTTCAAAAGTTTAAAGAAAAACACTCAGTAACCAGTCAACATGAGTCACTAGGTAGAACTGGGCTGGAATATCATTAACTTGATAGTAATTAGAAAAAAAATTTAAAACCTGTAGCCAGATTCTGTGAAAAAGAAGACAGTGGCTTAGGGCGGGCTTTTAGGTTAACCCTGTATAACTGAGGCTTAAATTTTCTTTTCTGAAATCTTTCTAAACTCTGTCCCCTGCTACACTCCATCCCCAACTACCAATCTTCCCGCATTTCCCATCAAAATTTAACCAATATGTGTTTCATTCTATCAGGGATTTGCCAGGATACCTGCTTAAACTTTAATGCACATACAAATCACCTGGGGTTCTTGTTGAACCAAAAAATCCGGGGTGGAACTCAAGAGTCTGCATTTCTAACAATCTCTTAGGTGATACCAGTGCCGCTGATCTGAAAAGGATGCTTAAGTTTATCCAAATGTCTGTTGCTCCTGTCCTTGATCTACCATACATCAGGGAGAAAGCAGTTTCATAAAAGAAGACTTAGAGCCATGTTAATTTAACCTGATAAGCATCTTCTACATACCAGGCATGATAAATTAGCTATTTTTCAAACATTTAAATCTCACAGCCCAAATCCTCGGTAATGGTTATTATTTTCCCATTTATAGGTGAAGAAATCAGATAGATATTGGCAAAGGCAGGACTGAGCCAATTTCTGCCTGACTCCAAATCATGACCTATTTTACTCCATTCTTCCTTATCAAGTCACGATGTGCTATTAGATGTAATATGCCACCCAACCCAGGACTCCTCCCATTTAAAGAGCAGCTCCTTGGACTTCTGAAAGTCCAAGGACTTCCATACATGTTATTTTTTTAAATTTCTGCATTCCTGACACTTAATACAATACCTGTTATAATCAAGGCATGTTTGTTAAATGAAATAAATGGGCCCACAAAAGGCAAGATTCACTCATAAGGAGTGGGAAGAGATGTAGTGTAATGGCTTAGAGTAAATGTTCTGGAGTCACAGAGGCTAAGTTTGAGTGTTTGCTTTCCCACTTACTGGTTGTGTGAATTGGGGAAAGGTAATTCTTTGCCCTAAGTCTCAATTTCCTCATCTGTACAGTATGGAAATACCACAAATTGCAGGGAGTTCTTAGCACGATGCTAGCACACATTATAGCTTCAATAAGGGATAGTTTTATTATTTTTTTTTATGATTATAAACAAGTAGCCTTGTTGGGCGCCTGGGTGGCTCAGTTGGTTAAGCGACTGCCTTCGGCTCAGGTCATGATCCTGGAGTCCCGGGATCGAGTCCTGCATCGGGCTCCCTGCTCAGCGGGGTGTCTGCTTCTCCCTCTGACCCTCTTCCCTCTTGTGCTATCTCTCATTCTCTCTCTCAAATAAATAAATAAAATCTTAAAAAAAAAAGTAGCCTTGTTATGGAATAGTGCACTGTAAGGAGTAGAAGGAACTAGAGCACTGGTTCTCAACTTGGTATGCATTGTAATCCACTGAGGAATTTTTAAAACTACTGATGCTGGATCCTATTAGCGTTCTGATTTAATTAGTATAGGAAGTGATCTGCACTGGGCATCAGCAGGTTTGCGAATTCTCCAGGTGATTATAATATTTTTAAATTAGGATGCTCATGCTGCATTCCAGATTAATTAAATTAAAATCTCTATGGGTGAGACCCAGGAATTTGTACTTTTTAAAACTCCCCAGATGATTAAAATGGGGAGCCAAGTTTGAGAACCACTGTCTCAGATAAACTTCTCCAGTGGTTTTAAAACCTGGCTGCACATTAGAATCATTTTAGGAAACAAAAAAATATTGATGATGAGGCCCCCATTCCATAACAATTGTATCTAATCTTTAGGGATGAGACTAAATAATTGGCAGTTTTTAAAAGTTCCTACAGGTGATTTTTAATATACTAGATTTCAATGTACTGGATTGAGATCCAGTATTCCGGTGGTGCTTAAACCTTTGCATGCATCACAACCACCGAGAGGGACAGTTAAAACATACATGACTGGGTTCTACCACCAGAGTTTCAAATTAGGTAAATCTGGAACTGGGCCTGGGCATTTGTCTGCATTTCCAAGAAGTTCTCAGGTAATGTTGATGCTGATGGTCTCAATAATAAAATAATAAACCATGAGTGCATTCAGATATAAATAAAAAAATAAATGTAAAATTTTATGAAGAACAGAATATACTGTTACAAAGTAGCATCTTACAGAATACTTATGAACTACAAAAGGAAAAAAAGTATCTTTACTTGGAGAAGCCTGGATGACATCACCTTAATTGATTATGAAGTTATGGGACAAATATCACCATTTGATTGGGTGACAATGAGAAATTGGCAACACCACAGTGATTTTCCTGCTAAGAAAGCAGAACTTGAATCCAAATACAGGGAAACCTCATACAAACTTAAGTTGAGGACGATTTTACAAAATAGCATCAAAAATAATCTTCAAAAGCATCAAGATCCAAAAAGTCAAACAAACAAACAAACAAAGAACTCCTGCAAATTAATGCGGATTAAAGAGATATAACAACTACTGGGCTCATGATTCTGAATGGATCATTTTTTTCCAGGGAGAACATTACTGGGGCAATTGGCAAAATTTGAATAGATCTGAGGAGTAGATGGCAAAAATGTTATCAATGCTAATTTCTGATATCAAATACTCTATGGGAGGATGACCTCATCTATAGGAACTAGACACAAATATTTTAGGGGGATGGGATATCGATTTGTTAACTTACTATCAAAATGTGTAGGAAAATTAAAACCTTCTTTTCTTGTACTGTAACTGAAACTTTTCTGTAAGTTGTGATTTTTTTTTAAACAAAAATAATTTTGAAAAAGTTAAGCCAACTTTCACTCTGCACAGGTCTTTTTTGGAAACAGGAGTGCCAACGAAGGCTAGAAATGGACTTGCATCTTAGTAGAGACATAGAAAAAATTACTCCCTGAAAAATCCTAATCAAAATTGGCTTATGTTACTTTTTTAAAATGGCTCAAAGTTAAACTCCTGTAATTCAGGTGTCCTGAAAGTATCTTCCCTTATCCCACACTCAAGTTCCAAAAAAACTCCGGCTTGAAGTAGTCCTTGTGGCATTTTCTATGACTCCCTTGCATGTTTCTTTACAACTGCCTCATGTCTATAACTTGGCATATTTCTTCACATTCCTTTTCTCTAGTCTCATATTTTGCTTTTTTTCCAAAGTATCTGTAATTTCTGCCTTTAAGTCACATATTATAACCTTTCTATGCGATCAACTTGATATTTCTACCCCACAACTGTTTTTTTTTCTCACCTGGTGAAAGCATGAAATTCTTTCTGGCTGATTTGCTTTTATCTTGGTCTTGATTTTCACCACTGATAGGGATTTTCTCACATAACGAATCTCATTTATACTATTCTCATTATTTGCTCTATGCTTTTTAACCAAATCATGTTATATTTATTCTTAATCCTATGATTGCTGTCATCTTTATTCATTCGTTCTTCTATTCATTTACTCATTCATTCCACAAACACATGTTACACACTTTTAAAATGCTAAAACACTGCTATGCACTATGAAAGTATAAGAAACAGCATGGTCCTTGGCTTTAAACAGCCCATGGTCTAATTGTAATCCTATAAGGCACTGAAGGGTGAACAATGCTATCCAGTGTTGGTTGTTCTTTATGATTCTATGGCAGTGGATACATCCTGTGTTGAAGGGAAGTGCTCCACAGTGGAAGTTACATTTGAGTTGTTCTTGAAATATAATTGAGTTTGAGAATTATAGAAGGAGAGCATTTATGCCTATTCCGAAAGGAATGAATCAGCATGAGGATTCAGGTAAAGCTGGGCCTCTGGTTTGGTTTAAACAAAGAGAACAATGACAGGAGAGTCAGAATCCAAGGCTGGATTACTAGATAAAGCTTGTCCTAGAGACAAGTTAAGGTGTTTGGACCTGAAACCATTGAAAAAAAGAAAAGAAAAGAAAAGAAAAAGAAAAAAGAAAAGAAAAGAAGAGGCCATAAAGTAAGATTTTAAACAAAGTGTTGATGTAATCAAATTTATTTATTAAAAAGACTGCTGTGGAGAATGGATTGGAAATAGAATGAATGGATTCGGTAGATATACCAAGTGACTCTGGCAAGTCTGGAGGGAGAGAGAAGATGCGAGCTCACATAAAGGCAATGACATAAGGAAGAGGGAGAAGGCAGCTCACCAGAGAGATTCAGGAGACCCTCTGGTGATCAGCTGATGACTCTAGAAACTCCTCCACTGTCTCTGAAAACATCTCAAATTGCTTTGTGGATTCTTTCTACTTGAGATTTGTTTTCAAAGTTGAATTTTGAAAGCTTGGAAGGTTTGCTATCGATATGCTTGACGAGGTCAAGTAAAAATGCAAAGGAACATGAATAAAGCATGAATGCTACTGAGACCAAAGACAGACAGTGAGTGCCTGAGCCAGAACTGCTATGGTAGGACTGAAGAAAAGCAAAGGGACTCAAGAAGAATTTAGGAGAAACACTGAAATTCATGATTTATTAGATATGGTGGGAGAGTGAAGTCCAAATGAATTTCAGTTTGGCCTTGGACTGACAATTCCTATTTCAGTGTCCAGAAATTAGGATAGAAAATAAATGAGAAAAAGCCAGGTGAAGGAAGATGAAAGAATTAATTCTATTCTGGACATCTGAATTTTAGCCATCCATAGATATCCAAATGAATATGTTCAGGTGGAAAGCAGATGTATATGACAGAAGACAGAAGAATCTCTGTCCAGGAGATTTAGATTTAGAAATCATTATGCTATCAGTGAGTGTTGAAACCATGACACTAGGTGAAATTTTCAAAGGATAATGCATGAAGAGAGAAAAACAACATTGGCATGAAGGCAAAACATAGAGAAACCCATGTGTAAGCATGAGGTACAAGGGATCAATAGCCAGAGATGTTATCAGAGACCAAAGAGGAGTGCCATGAGACAGCCACACCTTTTTTCCTCCTATCAGTACTTCCCACAGCATCCAGTCATCTTGAAAAATAACAGACACTCAAGGAGGTCATTCCTCTGCCTAACACTTCTCAAGGCTTTCCATGACCTTTACAATAAAATCTACTCACTTTCCCAAGCCCACAAGGCCCTACATAATCTGGCCTCTGTTTATTTCTTCAGCCTCATCTGCCAACTGTTGTACCCTTTCCCACACCCAGTCACTGGGTCCTTCTTTGGTTCTGCATCCTCAATGCCTATACCTACACTATACTCTATGCCAGGTGAGCTCGGCTCCATGTTCTTGACTGAAGGGGATCATCATGGTAGTGTATGTTTTATATCACCATTCCCTTCTCAGAGAGGCCTTCAACTGCCAGATCGAAGCTGGCCCACTGTCAAACTCTCCTTCAATACCTTGTTTGTCTCTTTCATAGAATTTACTACAAATAGAAGTTAGTTACCAATTCATCTATTTATTTATTTGTGTCTTTTACATCCACTTGAATATGAGTTCCATGTGGGAAGAACTTTGCCTTTCTTTGTCACCTTAGTATTTCCATCACCTAGCACAGAGCTTAATATTTACATATATATGTATAATTTTTGTTTCTAGCAGACATGTATTTGTTTTTAGCAGACACCCTACCCTGTTGAAAAGACTATGCTAGAGGCTGTGAGGGGCACAGGAGTGAATATGATTCCATCCCTGTCATGAAGAAGGTTACAAGCCAAATAGATGAAGTAAAAATGTACAGAAAGGATGACATTAAAATCTAAAGAAAGGTGGACCATTCAGGAAGTACCAAGCTTCAGAAGTGATGGTTAGTAGTGGAAAGTCAGAAACATTTGTTATGTCTGGACTTCCTTAGTTACTGTATATATATATATATATACATACACACACATACACATGTATATATATATATGCACACACACATATATTTATATATTCTTATATATATTTTATATTCTATATATACATATATATATACATATGCTTGGACTAACTTTTCTGGACCTCCTTAGTTACTACATATACATATATATATATATATATATATACACACACACACATATATATATTCTTATATATATATTCTATGTTCTATATATATATTCTTGGACTAATTTTTCTGACAGTGAATGTTAACTTGGGGGGGCATAAAGAAGAGAAAGGATTAAAGAAGAAAATTTAAAAGCAAATATTTGCTATATTTTTTAAGAAAGTTGACGTGTTTCCCAGAGTTTAAACCTTAGTGATTTTCCTTCATCATCTTAAAATCATGTGACTGGGAATCAGGATCTGTAGGTACTGGCCAGGTACTACTTCACACGGACACACTGGGTGGATGTAAACTACTCTTCTCTACATACCAGAAAAAAGGCTTCCTATTATAATACCATTGAAAATAAAAATAAAAGATGTGAAAGTGGTTTTAAAAGTGTAATTTTTCTAACTTGAAAAAGCCATTTAATTCCACTAATTATTTAATTAAAAATCAACCTACATTTATTTGATACTATGTGACTGCCAACTTACATAGTAGTTTTTGGAAAAGAAAAAATAGAAAAAAATAGACAAAAACCTTAATCTCAAAGCATTATAATCCATTCATCAGTCAACAAATATTTATCCATAAGCAAATACTTAAAACTCAGCTGGAGATAAGACATATAAATGGAATTGCAAGACAACATGAAATAACATAATCAAGCATATAGTTTAACAGTCACGTTTTAATTGTTTTAGGAATTTAGAAGGAGGGGAACTCTTCCTTGGGCCTGAGTTTTCTGAGAGAGCTCCATGGAACAAGACCTGAGACAGATGTTAAAGAATTAATAGAATTTGAGTTGACAAAGGAGAAAGTGGCACGCATTTTAATGAAAATGGATAACATAAGTGAAAACTTCAAGATAAACATGGGTATCATTCCATACATTGCCCTGCATATAGTGAGTATTTAATAACTATTAATCAGTAAGAGCAAAGAATAAATGTTAGATCAGTCAGTGGAAAACCAAATGTGAGGCTAAAAGTTTGAACGTGATCCAAAAGACAATGCGGAATGTATTCAATATTGCTTCATCCTAACCCTAAATGTCTTTGAATCTAAAAGTTGGGATATATCTTATATTTCCTGCCCTATTATAATAATTGCCTATTGCACTACTGCCACTTTCAATGCACTTCAAACATATTTTTTCTTTATTCTGAAGGATATCTTTTGATCTCCCGTAAATTTAAAAAAATCGATAAATTTTAAATGATTAATTTCATTGTTTATACACATATAAAATTGCAATCAAATTTCATTGTTTATATAAAAATGATGTGATATGGAATTACACAGATATAAATTTCCCCAAGTATATAATCAAATACACTTAAAAAAATCCTTCCAATGGATGAAATTTAACTTTCCTTTATGTTATTATTAAATTGATTTAAGTGAGTCTAATACCTCAACAATTTTGAAATGATTGCTTTTCAGTGACCGTTCTCATTTGTTAAAAGACCTGTTTTTCTGCAATATTTTTTCTTCAGTATACATTTGCAAAATCCATTTAACATTTTTCACCTTTATCCCCCTTTTATTATCATTATCTCACACTGTTCTTTTCATTTTTCTACATGGTTGTTCCCACATTTGATTTTGTGACATATGCCATTAATATATTAGCTTGAATTTTCAAAGCATAATCTCTAGGCCAACAGTTTTCTAATTATTTTTCTAGCCAAGAAAGCATTGATTTGAATAGAAATCATGTGCTTACAACTAAAATATAAAACAAGTAAATGGAGCTGTTTTGTTATAGTAGATGTCAGGTGCTCAGCATCCTGCTCAAGTTCTCTATTCTTTCTGCCTCCCACCGCTGTCCCCAAGAAAGCTCCAAAGATTTCCTAGAATTTTGTTGACCACAGATGGAAAAGCCACTATTATAGATGCCAGTTCTTATTAATCATTGCCTTCATTTTTAGTGCCTATCACTGAGCAAGTGGTAATATCTTTGGTTAAGAAACATAATCTGTATGCTTTCATTTCCTCTGGAAAATAAGGCTGAAAGCTGATAAATGTACCCTGCCCAAATATCAGCCACCTACCCTCCCCCCACACACATACACATATGTTACAGGTATTTTGTTTGGCTTTGTTCTCTAAAATAAACACTAAGATATCAATATGTAGGGGCGCCTAGGTGGCTCAGTCGTTAAGCGTCTGCCTTCAGCTCAGGTCATGATCCCAGGGTCCTGGGATCGAGCCCCACATCGGGCTCCCTGCTTCTCCCTCTCCTACTCCCCTTGCTTGTGTTCCCTCTCTCACTGTCTCTCTCTGTTAAATAAATAAAATCTTTAAAAAAAAGATATCAATATGTAATAGAAGTTTTCTTATCCAGCATATTTGAAACCCGTATTTGGTTAAATAGTAGAGAAAGTTGAGATAAACTGGGAATCCTGGAGAAGATACTTGTATTCCTTGCACATTTTAAGTACATGCACTGGTATTCATTTGCTAATTTTTCAACGTAGAGTCAAAGCCTTTTCTTGGACTGTGAGTTTTCTGACCAGAGTTCTGTCATTTTCTTTTTGTGTATGCCACACTCATTATTCATTATTGACAATTACCAGTGCTAATTCCTTTAAAATGGAGAGAACGCTTATAAGGTGACTAAATTGTTTTCTTTTCTTACAGTGTCTCACCCACAATTAGTCGGACAGTACTTTTTTAAGACTTGCGGTTATGGATTACAACTGGTATAGTTAGGACTTAGCACAAACTCAACTGACTCTGAGTTAGTAATGTAGTGCCCATCCAGGGGAAAAGAAATGTCTGGGCACCTACTGCTCACAGGCAGTACCAGAGCAAGTCCCCTCCTCAAACCCTGGCAACCACTGATCTTTTTTTTTTTCTATCTTCATGGTTGTGCTGTTTCTAGAATATCTTATAGTTAGAATTATACAGTATGTAGTCTTCACACTGGCTTCTTTCACTTGGCAATCTGAATTTAAGTTTCTTCCATGTCTTTCTATGGCTTGATAGTTCGTTTTTTTTTTTTTAAAGATTTTATTTATTTATTTGAGAGAGCGAATGAGATAGAGAGAGCATGAGAGGGGGGAGGGTCAGAGGGAGAAGCAGACTCCCTGCTGAGCAGGGAGCCCGATGCAGGACTCGATCCTGGGACTCCAGGATCATGACCTGAGCCGAAAGTAGTCGCTTAACCAACTGAGCCAGCCAGGCGCCCAAAAGTTCATTTCTTATAGTCACTGAGTAATATTGCATTGTATAGATGTACTACCATTTATTTATTCACCTATAGAAGGGCTGACATTTAGTCTTAAATTACAATCAATAGATCATTTATATATTTTTTTAAAAATTTTAAAAGATTTTATTTATTTGACACAAGGAGAGTGATAGAGAGAAAGAGAGCACAAGCAGGGGGAGTGGCAGAGGGAGAGGAAGAAGCAGACTCCCTGCTGAGCAGGGAGCCCAACGTGGGTCTCCATCCCAGGACCTTGGGATCATGACCTGAGCCGAAGGCAGACACTTAACTACTGAGCCACCCAGGCACCCAATAGATCATTTATATCTTAAGATTTACTGTGGTCCAGCACTAATACCAAAGTTTGTTCCCTTACAAAAATCTGTATAAGAATGATACATTCCACCCCCTCCCCAAATCATAAATTTCCTCCTCTTTTACTTGCAAATATATTTTGGACATAAAAAACAGATTTCAACAAGGATGTTAAGCTAATCACTCTTATAAATAACAAAAATATTTGATCCCATATTTCATCTGGCCCTTATAATGGTGAGGAAACAATGCATCTCACAAATATAATTAAATCATTTATGCATCCAAATAGTAATAATTGAGTATTTGCTACATAATTGTCCCTGAGCTAATGGAGATATAGTGGGGAAAAGTAAACAATTTTAATCCTTATGGTGAGGAATCTGCATGACTAGAATGGAGATAATAAAGGTAGCATTAATTAGAGAACTATGTTCTTTTCTATATTCTTATTCTTGGTTTGAGTTTTATTATTGAAATATGATTCTGTGGAAAGATAGGCAAAGCCACATGATTGAACTAGTTCACCCATCACTTTCCTTTCAAAAGGAAACTAACAGTTTGCTGATCTCCTTTCAGACATTTAATTGTTTTATATGTTTCATAACTACGAATATTACTGAATTCCTATGCAATTTTTGGTTCCTCATTTTCTTCATTTTTTAAAAGAGGTAGTTATTAAGATTTCTACTTTGCCAATTTGATTTTGTGAGGCACTAAATCTTTATCTTACAATTCAGAATTTTAAAAGCTGCTTATATGGCTCTTCTTTGTAAGTTGGCCTTTAGAATCATAAAAAAGAAAGAACAAAACATCACTTTCACCTTCAATGTGTGATGAACTCTTCTTGATTTTCTCCCATATCTTAACTCAGACAATTTCTTAGACTGTGGGCAAATTAAAGCTGCTAAATAACTTTCATCTCTCATTGTATGCCTTGGATTTTAAATGCATGTGGCATAATCAGCACTAACAACGCATGTCCTCTGCACCTCCCACCAATTCTGCCAGTACATCTCACTAATTCATCACCATCCAATCAATAATGGCCCCTACTGAGAGGGGCGAGAGAAGGATGCCTTTCTTTTTCCCATAAATATTTGAAATTGGCCTAATTATAATGTCCTGTGCTTGGATGCAGTGACAATAGCCTTTCATTTAGACGAGAGAGATACACAGGTGGAAAAGTACCCAGTTAGGCAGATTAAATAGAAATGTTCCACTGAAGTGTGTAACTGCAGAAACCATCATCGGCCTCTATTCCAAATGCATAAAACGAGTCCTGTTAAAGGAGGATGATACCAGACAGAAATCAGCTCTACAGAACTTTGCTGCCTTTCCTTCCTCTTGGCCTTCTTTTCTTTTCCTACCCTTCTCCCTTCCTATTTGCATCCCTCTTTCCTCCTTACAGAAACTTCTTTGCTCTCTCACCTTTCTCTTTATTTCCCTCATTCTTCATCTACTTCCTTTTCTCTTTCCTCTTCTTTTCCTTATCTTTATTCTTTTTTTTAAAGATTTTATTTATTTGAGAGAGAGAATGAGCACAGAGGGAGAGTGAGAGGGAGAAACAGACTCCCTGCTGAGTGGAGAGCCCCACGTGGGGCTCGATCTCAGGACCCTGAGATCATGACCTGAGCTGAAGGCAGACACTTAATCGACTGAGCCACTCAGGCACCCCCCTTATCTTTATTCTTGGATCTGGGAGCAACACAACCAGGAGAGTGATTTAGGATGATCAATCTTGCAGCACTAAGAAGCATGAGCTTCAAGGGGATTAGCCTGTATGCGTGGAAATGATTAGAAAAATATTGCAATTTTCCAGGCTAGAGATGAATAGGTTCTGAAGTGGTGGTCATGAGAAAGGTAAAGGGAGGATAGATGTGAGAGGTGTTGTAAAGACAGACCTGACAGCTTCACAGTTATAGGGAAGACTAGAGCACACCTTCAGAATACTCAGGGAATCATTTGCACATCATAACCGTGATTTTTTCAACTGCTAATTCGGTCATTGCAATGTGAACTTCAGCAATCTGCCCTTTATATGCATAACAATATCATAAATAAATCAGGGGAAAGCTAATGAGAAAAAATATATCAAAGAGCCAAGTAAGCTCCATGCAGAAAATCAACAACAGTTTGTAATTCAGTTCAATCATGTGCTGGGTAATTGCATATTATGCAATCCAAAAGCATGTGCAATTTCTATTGTAAAATCAGATTGAGTCCTGAATGTAGGCTATCTGTGAACACAGATTTCTACATAGGGACTATGGTGAGTTTGCATGTTTAGATGTGCTGAAATATACACTTGAAAAAAAAAGAACAACAACAACAAAAAACCGTCTCTCCTGTGACCTCTTTGGAAAAATAATACCATTGGGCATCACGCCTTGGAAACCCACATGGCACGGTTAATGAAAAGCCAGGAGTTTGGAGAGAATATTGAATTTGAAAGTCTCTGAGAGTGTTCCCCAAATGGGTTGTTAAGTCCCTGTGACAGAGAACATTAGTGCTAGATGATGACAGTCATTCGATTCTAAACACAAACCATATTGTCTGTGATTAAAGGCAGATGCCGGAGGAGGGCATCCAGGGCATTGTGGTCAGAGCTGCGTTAGAACTATCCCTTGGCAATTTCAAGGCTGTGACCAAAAGTAATAATAATAATCATAATAAAATAAGACAAAATTTGCATTCTTCCACATACTGAAAGGTAGTTGTCCATGACTTTTCTGAAAGCTTAAAGTCCAAATTTTCTTCGTATTTGGGGGAAGATACGAAACTCTTGTTTATACATATTTTTTTCATAGATACAAAGACTACAAAATAAACAAACTGCAGGCCACAAGATGTCCAAAGCAACTGTTTGGAATACATACGTGAGTGAGGGCCTATTTGCCTGTAAATCTGTGTTATGTCTGTCTGTTTATGTGGACTGTTGAATAGAATTGGGGAAAAGACTGGTGATTAATCTGTTTTTGTCTCCATAGTATTTTAATACAGAAAAAACACAACTATTTTCCTATATCAATGAATACTTTTCCCGTGAGTTTTTGTGGTATTTTTGGTGAAATATCCTTTCCTTCTTTCAAACTTTTTTTAAAAAATATTTTATTTATTTATTTGACAGAGAGAGACACAGCGAGAGAGGGAACACAAGTAGGGGGAGTGGGAGAGGGAGAAGCAGGCTTCCCGCTGAGCAGGGAGCCCGATGCGGGGCTTAATCCCAGGACCCTGGGACCGTGACCTGAGCCAAAGGCAGACTTAACAACTGAGCCACCCAGGCGCCTCTTTTCTTTCAAACTCTTATAACAGATTCATTGTATCACTTAAGGAGCATATCACATTAGATTTATTAGAATTATTTATATATATCTTGCAACTGTCCTGGTAGACCATAATCAGTTTGGGGGAAACACTATATCTATCTACCATTAATTGAATGTTTACTTATATGTCCAGAAACTTCTATATAATTATATTACATTAGATAGACTTTCTATCTAATATAATAGCCAGATCCAATAGACACATGTTTTCTCAATCTTACAGCTGAAGTAACTGAGGCACAGAAAGGTGATCCTGCCCAAGGACCACAGTTAGTACTTAGTGAAGCTACCATCTGAAACCAGTCAAACTGACTTCAAAGCCCATGCATCGAATGAGGGAATGAAGAACAGAAGACAAAGTTTAAGCTCCCCCCGCAAAGGAGGGAGTCTAATTACACCATACTACATCGAAAAAAATTAGATACCATTGGGCTTTACTCTCAGTTTAAGGGTGAACCAAAAGGGTTTCTCACTCCTCACTTAGCACATATACTCAGGGGACTACAAAAAAAAGTGTCCTGCATATGAGAAGATGAAAAGAGAAATATCCTTAAGAATTCAAAATTATAATTTGTAGTGCTGAGACTAGAACACAAATTCATATCTCCTGGGTGGTCCAAATAAACTCAAGCCGTGGATTTAGTTTAATGTGTCTGATGGTCACAACATATGGTTGCCAAAAACAGACAAAAGTACTTCCCAAGAATTCATCTTCATCCTAGGCTTCAAATAATCAACATAATTTTCTAAGAGAAATGAGCTTATCGCTCTCAAGGAATCGATACCATGAGTGAGGACCAACAGAAACAAGTCAGAAAAAAATTGATTTAGAATTATCAAAAACACAGACTTTAAACAATTGTTTACTATATTTACACAAATAAAATATGAGGATAAATATATCTATAAAGAACAGAAAACTATTAAAAAATGATCCAGATTTAAAAGGAAAATAGGACTTAGGAAATAAAAATATATAATTAAAATTAACACCTCCCGAATGAATTTAACTACAGATTAAACATAAATGAAAGGAGAATTAGTTTAACAGAAAATAATTTGAAAGAAAAATATTTATTCTAAGTGGTAAATTTGTTGGCATAAAATTGTTTATAATATTCCCTCATTGTCCTGTTAATGTTTTTAGACTCTGTTGTGATAGCCTCTTTTGTTATTAATATTTGTAATTTATATTTTTCTCTCTTAATCAGTTTAGCTAGGATTTTATGAATTTTGTGGATCTTTTTGAAAGAATGAACTTTGACTTTAATTTTCTCAATTATTTGTCAGATTCCTATTGTGTTGATTTCCTTTATTTTTATTTTCTTTTACCTTGAGTTTATTCTATTCTTCTCTTTCAACCTTCTCAAAGTAAAAGCTTACATCACTGACTTTAGAATTGTTTTTTCCTTTTGTAATAGAAAAATTTTAAATTGTAAATATACCTCTAAGTACTGCTTTAGCTCCTCTTTCAAATTTATCACTCAGTTCAAATATTTTCTAATTTCCTTTGTGATTTCATTTTGACCTGATTATTAATTATTGTTGGTTTTCAAATAATTGGAGATTTCCCCCATATCTTATTGTTACTGACTTTAGTTTAATTCTGTTAGTCAGGAAACCAACATATATCATTTTATTTCTTTAAAAATCTACCAAGACAGGTTTGGGGACATAGTGTAGTCTGCCTTGGTAAATGTTCTTTGAGCATTTGAAAAGATATGCATTCTGCACCTCTTTGGTATATTGTTCTACAAATACATTTAAATAGCTTTGTTTAATAGCATTGCTCAAATCACCTAGGTCTTTCCTGATTTTTCTTTCCGGTCATTTTATCAAGGGCTGAGCGATGTTTAAATCCCCAATGATGACTGTGAATTTGCCTATACCTTTTAAATTCTCTCAGTTTTGGTTTCATGTATATTGAAATTTTGCTACTGGATATGTAGGCCTTGATGTTTATGATTGCCATGTCATCCTGTTGAGCTGGCTCATCATTATGAAAAATCCCTCTTTGTGCTAATACTCGTGGTCTTGATGCCTATTTTATTTGATATTAATATAGCAACTACAAACTCATGTCTTTCATTTCCCTCCCAATATGTTCCTGTTTTTCTGTAAACCTTTCAGCCTCTTTATAATAGGTATTTTAAA
Source organism: Neomonachus schauinslandi (assembly GCF_002201575.2). NCBI lineage: Eukaryota > Metazoa > Chordata > Mammalia > Carnivora > Phocidae > Neomonachus > Neomonachus schauinslandi. Next base: position 31,834,325 of record NC_058416.1, on the reverse strand, counting down.
GTTATTTCCTGCTAATTCTATAATTTCTGTGATTTTGGATGTGCTTCTTTTTTTTTATGTTATGTTAATCACCATACATTACATCATTAGTTTTTGATGTAGTGTTCCATGATTCATTGTTTGCGTACAGGATCCCAGTGCTCCATGCAGAACGTGCCCTCTGTAATACCCATCACCAGGCTAATCCATCTCCCCACCCCCCTCCCCTCTAGAACCCTCAGTTTGTTTCTCAGAGTCCATAGTCTCTCATGGTTCGTCTCCCCATCCGATTTCACCCACTTCATTCCTCTCCTCCTGCTATCTTCTTTTTCTTTTTTTTTTTTAACATATAATATATTATTTGTTTCAGAGGTACAGGTCTATGATTCAACAGTCTTACACAACTCACAGTGCTCAACATAGCACATACCCTCCCCAATGTCTATCACCCAGCCACCCCATGCCTCCCACCCCCCACCACTCCAGCAACCCTCAGTTTGTTTCCTGAGATTAAGAATTCCTCCTATCAGTGAGGTCATATGATACATGTCTTTCTCTGACTGACTTATTTCGCTCAGCATAATACCCTCCAGTTCCATCCACGTCATTGCAAATGGCAAGATTTCGGGTTTTTTGATGGCTGCATAATATTCCATTGTATATATATACCACTTCTTCTTTATCCATTCATCTGTCGATGGACATCTGGCTCTTTCCACAGTTTGGCTATTGTGAACATTGCTGCTATAAACACTGGGGTGCACGTACCCCTTCGGATCCCTACATTTGTATCTTTGGGGTAAATACCCAGTAGTGCAATTGCTGGATCGTATGGTAGCTCTATTTTCAACTTTTTGAGGAACCTCCTCCATACTGCTTTCCAGAGTGGCTGCACCAGCTTGCATTCCCACCAACGGCGTAGGAGGGCTCCCCTTTCTCCGCATCCCCACCAACATCTTTCATTCCTGACTTGCTAATTTTAGCCATTCTGACTGGTATGAGGTGGTATCTCATTGAGGTTTTGATTTGGATTTCCCTGATGCCGAGCGATGTTGAGCACTTTTTCATGTGTCTGTTGGCCATTTGGATGTCTTCTTTGGAAAAATGTCTGTTCATGTCTTCTGCCCATTTCTTGATTGGATTCTTTGTTCTTTGGGTGTTGAGTTTGGTAAGTTCTTTATAGATTTTGGATACTAGTCCTTTATCTGATATGTCATTTACAAATATCTTCTCCCATTCTGTCAGTTGTCTTTTGGTTTTGTTCACTGTTTCTTTTGCTGTGCAAAAGCTTTTTATCTTGATGAAGTCCCAATAGTTCATTTTTGCCCTTGGCGAAGTTTCTAGGAAGAAGCTGCTGTGGCTGAGGTCGAAGAGGTTGCTGCCTGTGTTCTCCTTTAGGATTTTGATGGACTCCTATCTCACATTTAGGTCTTTCAACAATTTTGAGTCTATTTTTGTGTGTGGCATAAGGAAATGGTCCAGTTTCATTCTTCTGCATGTGGCTGTCCAATTTTCCCAACACCATTTGTTAAAGAGACTGTCTTTTTTCCATTGGGCATTCTTTCCTGCTTTGTCAAAGATTAGTTGACCATAGAGTGGGTCCATTTCTGGGCTCTCTATTCTGTTCCATTGATCTATGTGTCTGTTTTTGTGCCAGTAACATACTGTCTTGATGATTACAGCTTTGTAATATAGCTTAAAGTCTGGAATTGTGATGCCGCCAGCTCTGCTTTTCTTTTTCAACATTCCTCTGGCTATTCGGGGTCTTTTCTGGTTCCATACAAATTTTAGGATTATTAGTTCCATTTCTTTGAAAAGAGTGGATGGTATTTTGATAGTGATTGCATTGAATGTGTAGACTGCTCTAGGTAGCCCTGACATCTTCATAATATTTGTTCTTCCAATCCATGAGCATGGAACGTTTTTCCATTTCTTTGTGTCTTCCTCAATTTCTTTCATGAGTATTTTATACTTTTCTGAGTACAGATCCTTTGCCTCTTTGGTTAGATTTATGCCTAGGTATCTTATGGTTTTGGGTGCAATTGTAAATGGGATCGACTCCTTAATTTCTCTTTCTTCTGTCTTGTTGTTGGCATATAGGAATGCCACTGATTTCTGTGCATTGATTTTTATATCCTGCCACTTGACTGAATTCCTGTATGAGTTCTAGCAGTTTTGGGGTGGAGTCTTTTGCGTTTTCCACATAAAGTATCATATCATCTACAAAGAGTGAGAGTTTGACTTCTTCTTTGCCGATTTGGATGCCTTTGATTTCTTTTTGTTGTCTGATTGCTGTGGCTAGGACTTCTAGTACTATGTTGAATAGCAGTGGTGATAGTGGACATCCCTGCCGTGTTCCTGACATTAGGGGGAAAGCTCTCAGTTTTTCCCCATTGAGAATGATATTCACTGTGGGTTTTTCATAGATGGCTTTTATGATACTGAGGTATGTACCCTCTATCCCCATACTCTGAAGAGTTCTGATCAAGAAAGGATGCTGTACTTTGTCAAATGCTTTTTCTGCATCTATTGAGTGGATCATATGATTCTTGTTCTTTCTTTTGTTAATGTATTGTATCATGTTGATTGATTTGCAGATGTTGAACCAACCTTGCAGCCCAGGGATAAATCCCACTTGGTCGTGGTGAATAATCCTTTTAATGTACTGTTGGATCCTATTGGCTAGTATTTTGGTGAGAATTTTTGCATCCATGTTCATCAGGGATATTGGTCTGTAATTCTCCTTTTTGATGGGGTTTTTGTCTGGTTTTGGGATCAAGGTAATGGTGGCTTCATAAAACGAATTTGGAAATTTTCCTTCCATTTCTATTTTTTGGAACAGTTTCAGAAGAATAGGTATTAATTCTTCTTTAAATGTTTGGTAGAATTCCCCTGGGAAGCCATCTGGCCCTGGGCTTTTGTTTGTTGGGAGATTTTTGATGACTGCTTCAATTTCCTTAGTGGTTATAGGTCTGTTCAGAACAGTTTTCTATTTCTTCCTGGTTCAGTTTTGGTAGTTGATACATCTCTAGGAATGCATCCATTTCCTCCAGATTATCTAATTTGCTGGCATATAGTTCTATAGTTTGCTGGCTCATAATATGTTCTTATAATTGTTTGTATTTCTTTGGTGTTGGTTGTGTTCTCTCCTCTTTCATTCATGATTTTATTTATTTGGGTCATTTCTCTTTTCTTTTTGATAAGTCTGGCCAGGGGTTTATCAATCTTGTTAATTCTTTCAAAGAACCAGCTCCTAGTTTCGTTGATCTGTTCTACTGTTCTTTTGGTTTCTATTTCATTGATTTCTGCCCTGATCTTTAGTATTTCTCTTCTCCTGCTGGGTTTAGGCTTTATTTGCTGTTCTTTCTCCAGCTCCTTTAGGTGTAGGGTAAGGTTGTGTACTTGAGACCTTTCTTGTTTCTTGAGAAAGGCTTGTATTGCTATATACTTTCCTCTTAGGACTGCCTTTGCTGCATCCCAAAGATTTTGAACAGTTGTGTTTCATTTTCATTTTTTTCTATGAATTTTTTTAATTCTTCTTTAATTTCCTGGTTGACCCATTCATTCTTTAGTAGGATGCTCTTTAGCCTCCACGTATTTGAGTTCTTTCTGACTTTCCTCTTGTGATTGAGTTCTAGTTTCAAAGCATTGTGGTCTGAAAATAGGCAGGGAATGATCCCACTCTTTTGGTACTGGTTGAGACCTGATTTGTGACCTGGGATGTGATCTACTCTGGAGAACGTTCCATGGGTACTAGAGACGAATGTGTATTCTGTTGCTTTGGGATGGAATGTTCTGAATATATCTGTGAAGTCCATTTGGTGTCATTTAAAGTCTTTATTTCCTTGTTGATCTTTTGCTTAGATCATCTGTCCATTTCAGTGAGGGGGGTATTAAAGTTCCCCACTATTACTGTATTGTTGTCGATGTGTTTCTTTGCTTTTGTTATTAATTGGCTTATGTAATTGGCTGCTCCCATGTTAGGGGCATAGATATTTACAATTGTTAGATCTTCTTGTTGGATAAACCCTTTAAGTAGTGTCCTTCCTCATCTCTTATTACAGTCTTTGGTTCAAAATCTAATTTGTCTGACTGGGGAGGGTATGTGCTCTGGTAAGCGCTGTGAATTGTGCAAGACTGTTGAATCTCAGATCTGTACCTCTGAAACAAATAATGCAATATATGTTAAGAAAAAAAAAAGAAGAAGAAGAAGAAGGTAGCAGGAGGAAAAGAATGAAGGGGGAGAAATCGGAGGGGTAGACGAACCATGAGAGACGATGGACTCTGAAAAACAAACTGAAGGTTCTAGAGGGGAGGGGGGTGGGAGGATGGGTTAGCCTGGTGATGGGTATTGAGGAGGGCACATTCTGCATGGAGCACTGGGTGTTATGCACAAACAATGAATCATGGAACACTACATCTAAAACTAATGATGTAATGTATGGGGATTAACATAAGAATAAAAAAAATTTTTTTTTAAATAAATAAATAAAATCTAATTTGTCTGATATAAGGATTGTCACCCCAGCTTTCTTTTGGTGTCCATTAGCATGGTAAATGGTTTTCCATCCCCTCACTTTCAATCTGGAGGTGACTTTGGGTCTAAAATGAGTCTCTTGCAGACAGCATATCGATGGGTCTTGTTTTTTTATCCAATCTGATAGCCTGCGTCTTTTGATTGGGGCATTCAGCCCATTTATAGTCAGGGTAACTATTGAAAGATATTAATTTAGTGCCATTGTATTGCCTGTAAGGTGACTGTTACTGTAGACTGTGTTCCTTTTTGGTCTATGTTACTTTTAGGCTCTTCCTTTGCTTAGAGGACCCCTTTCAATATTTCTTGTAGGGCTGGTTTTGTGTTTGCAAATTCCTTTAGTTTTTGTTTGTCCTGGAAGCTTTTTATCTCTCCTTCTATTTTCAATGACAGCCTAGCTGGATATAGTATTCTTGGCTGCATATCTTTTCATTTAGTGATCTGAATATATCCTGCCAGTCCTTTCTGGCCTGCCAGGTCTCTGTGGATAGGTCTGTTGCCAATCTAATGTTTCTACCATTGTAGGTTACATATCTCTTCTCCCGAGCTGCTTTCAGGATTTTCTCTTTGTCTATGAGACTCGTAAGTTTTACTATTAGATGTCAGGGTGTTGACCTATTTTTATTGATTTTGAGAGGGGTTCTCTGTGCCTCCTGCATTTTGATGCCTGTTTCCTTCCCCAAATTAGGGAAGTGTTCTGCTATAATTTGCTCCAATATACCTTCTGCCCTTCTCTCTCTTTCTTCTTCTTCTGGGATCCCAATTATTCTAATGTTGTTTCATCTTATGGTATCATTTATCTCTCGAATTCTGCCCTCGCGATCCAGTAGTTTATCTCTCTTTTCCTCAGCTTCTTTATTCTCCATCATTTGGTCTTCTATATCACTAATTCCCTCTTCTGCCTCATTTATCCTAGCAGTTAGAGCCTCCAGTTTTCACTGCACCTCCTTAATAGCCTTTTTGATTTCGACTTGGTTAGATTTTAGTTCTTTTATTTCTCCAGAAAAGGTTTCTCTAATATCTTCCATGCTTTTTTCAAGCCCAGCTAGTATCTTTAAAATCATCATTCTGAACTCTAGTTCTGACATCTTACTAATGTCCGTATTGATTAGGTCCCTGGCAGTCGGTACTGTCTCTTGTTTTTTTTTTTGAGGTGAATTTTTCCATCTTGTCATTTTGTCCAGAGGAGAATAGATGAATGAGAGAACAAAATGCTAACAGGGTAACAACGTCCCCAGAAAATATACACTAAACAAATCAGAAAAGACCTGAAACCAGGGGGAAAGAAAGGGAAAGAAAAAAGAAAAAAAAAGAAAAAGATAAAAACAAACAAAAACAAAAACAAAACAAAACATAAAAACAGAATATGACCGAATATGATCAGGCTGACTCAGAGATCAGTGCCACACACTAGATTCTGGGCGTATTTTGGTCTGTTAGAAGAAAGTGCCTCCCAAAATTTTAAAGAAAGAAAAACTTATATATGTACAAAAATAAGGGTTAATACGATGAAGGTATGGAATATGACTATAAAGGTGAAAAGTATAAAAGATTTTATAAAAGAATTGATAAGGTAAGAAGTTGGTTGAAAAAAGAAAGAAGAGGATTAAAAAAAAAAAGGTAGAGAATGTGATCAGGGAGGAGACTAGAACAAAGCCATTCACTAGAGATTTAGGGTATATTTTGATCTGTTAGAAGAAACTGTATCCCAAAATTTTAAAGAGAGAACAACTTATATATATATATATATACACCAAAAATAAGGGTAACTACTATGAATATGGCTCTAAAAATGAAAAATAAAAAAGATTTTTTTAAAAAAAGGGATTGATAAGATGTTGGTTGAAAAAGGGAAAAAGAAAAATTCAAAAAAAAAAGAAAAAAAAGAAAGTTAAAAAAAATTAACTTTGAAAGACTAAAGAATCATGGGGAAAAAGCCATGAATTCTATGTGCTATATTCCCCTAGTGCTGGAGTTTTGTCGTTCTCATTGATCGGTAAACTTGGCCTTGGCTGGCTATTCTTGCTGATCTTCTGGGGGAGGGGCCTGTTGCCATGGTTCCCAAATGTCTTTGCTGGAGGTGGAATTGCCCCACCCTTGCCGGGTCCAGGCTAAGTAATCTGCTCGGGTTTGTTCTCGGGAGCTTTTGTTCCCTGCAAGCTTTCCATACAGCTTTGGAGGATGAGAGTGAAAATGGTGGCCTCCCAATCTCTAACCTGGAGGAGCCAAGAACTCGGGGGCCCCACTCCTCAGTGCGCCGCCAGAGAAAAGCAGTCAGTCACTCACATCTCCCCAGTCTCTGGCCATACTCTGTGCTCACCTGGCCTGTGACCAAGCGTTTCTATCTCTGGCACATGACCCCGTGTGGAGTCTGCAAACCCAGCAGATTCCTGTGGTGCGCTCCCACGCCACTCCTCCAGGGAGAGGAAGGGGAGTCTCCCTAGAGCTGCCGCTTGTTGGGTCCCTGCTGGAAGAGCAGTGGCCCAACTGTGTCGCAGATCCTGGTTTATGGCAACCCCAGGCTGAGAGCCTGCTCCTCAGCTCCGTCTCTGGAGCCAGCTTCCCCGCTCCCATACCTAGGAGCTCTGCCACACTCAAGCACCCCCAGTCTTCCTGTGACCCCTAGGGTCCTGAGGCCACACTGTCCCAGCGAGTGTTCCACCCCCCGTTTAGCCACTGGAGCGATGTCCCTCAGCGGAGCAGACTTCTAAAAGTTCCAATTTTGTGCTCTGCTGCTCTATCACTTGTCAGAAGCGGCCAAAGGAGGCCCCCTTCCCCGCCGTCTATCCTCCTGAATATCTCCTCAGATTCACGTCTCCGCACGTCCTACCTTCCAGAAAGTGGTCACTTTTCTGTTCAGAGAGTTGTTGCTATTCTTTTCTTCGATCTCCTGTTGAGTTCGTAGGTGTTCAAAATGGTTTGATCCCTATCCAGCTGAATTCCTGGGACCAGAGACGAAATCCAGGTCTCCTAATCCTCCGCCATCTTGCTCCTCCCCTTGGATGTGCTTCTATTGGCTGTTGATATTTGTTTTGGCGGACAGTTAAGTTAAGGATAAGTTTGTTCTTCCAGAGGCCTTTTATTAAAGACTTAATAGGGTGAGACTACAGTAGATTGTACTTTATAATATTTTAAACCATTTCTCATTTATTTTTTGCCTGTGTAATTAAAGTTTTATTGGAACACAGCCACACCCAGTTGTTTACATGTTATCTATAACTGCTTTCATGCTAAAATGGCAGAGATGAGTAGTTGTAATGGAGACCATATGGTCTAGAAAGTCTTTATACTATTTACTAAAAAGTAAACAGCCTATTTACTATCTGTCCCTTTATGAATACACTCTTTTCCACAAAAGGAAAATGAGGCCTAAAGAGATTTAATTTGAATAAAATCAAATTAAACACAAATCTGTCATACACTAAAAATCCTATTTCAGTAATACCCCCTTATCTGCAGTTTCATTTTTCATGGTATCCATGATCAACCGCAGTCTGAAAGCAGATGATCTTCCTTCTGACTAAAAGTCGAAAGTTCAGTGGTAGCCTAACACTAGGTCACAATGCCCACATTATTTACCTCACTTCATTTCATCTCATAGGCATTTTATCATCTCACATCATTATAAAAAGAAGGGTGAGCACAGTGCAGTAAGAGACAACATTCACATAACTGTAATAACTTTTATGACAGTATATGTTATAATTGTTCTATTTTTATTATTAGTTAATAGTTACGTGTGTATGAGTAGGAAAAACATAGTATATTTAGGGTTCATTATTATGGTTTCAGGCATCCACTGGGGTCTTAGAACATATCCCCTATGGGTAAGGCAGGACTACTGTAATTCCTGTAGTGTATGACTTAAGACAAATAATTCTGTTTGGACTTTGGTTCAACCAACATTGTAAAAATGTTGAACACAAAGAAGTGTAAACTGGTAAAGTAATATATAAAATGCCTTCTCTTTAAGGAATGTCTTAAATTTTTTTTCTTTTATTCCACTTCTTCTGGTCTTCTAAATTTATCTTTTATCCTTTCTGAGAAGGTTTCTTTGATGATCCTTGCACAAATTCACTCAATTCTTAAAGTTTTGAAAATAATGTCACTCAATCTAAACCTTTATCAAAATCTAGTTAGGTTATATATGTATAACCTCACTTCAAGGAGTCAAAACTCTTACCCTATTTTATCTGTGTCTTCACAGCATATACTGAAGCTATGGCTATAACTCATTGAGTAACTTAGAAATATGCATTCAGATAGTTAACTATCAATCAAGAAATGTTGATCAGGCACCTCCAATAATTTAAGACTTGAAAGGTACTGGTGGTAATACAGCATTGAGAAGGATAAGCATTGTTTCTACATTCATGTAACCTTATACTTGAGTAGAAAAGAAAAACAAACAAATAAATAAATTAGGATTCAAAGAAAGCTAAGCCACCTTGTCTCGTTCTCATTAACTCCCATATATGGCAGACACTCTAAAATCTCTTCCTTCCCATTGCAAACTTTCCCCAAAACTATCTCCAACCCAACAGTCTGCCTTGAAATATGCCTTCCTCACTCTCAGTGGCAATAAATTTCATTTCCTTTCCTAGAGTAAGTCTGCTCTCTGCAGTATAAATCAAGCTTGCTTCACCTTCTTCTCCAATTCTCCACTTCACCAAATTCTACAATCAGCAGAATGCAAGTTTAGAAGGTGATGAGCAAGCAAAAATGGAATTTGCTTTGGTGTGTGAAAGGAGATGAGATGGGTGAAGGCTGTGAATAACCATACATTAGAGAACTATTTTACTCTGTTTTTAATTAATTAAATAATCCTGAGTATGTTGATTGCTACAAAGGAAAAGTAGAGAGTCTTTGTGAATGAATAACAGGTAGATCCTACTTTAGTCTCATGGTCAGAAAATACTTATTGTAGGATGTGGTGCTAGATGAAAAGAAATATTTAAATGTTGAATACACATCAAAAACTAATGATGTACTGTATGATGACTAATATAACATTAAAATAAAATAAAATAAAATAAAATATTGAATAAACAGGCTTAGGATCTGAGGCTAGATGTATGAAGGTGAGTATCATTAACATAATAAAGGGTAATATAAGGCATGAGAATACATTTGATAACCTAATAAGAGAGTATATATTGAAAAGGGAAGGGGACTTAGAGGAAGAAGTAGGAAATTCCTGTATGTACTATTTGGGTAAAAGAAAAGAAAAGAACAATAAAAACAAAAGACACATCCAGAGATGTGTGAGCAAATGAACAGAAGCCCATGGAAACCAAAGGCAAGAGCTGTTTGTTAAGGGAGCGGCCAATGGTGCAAGCACAATTATGTATGTGAGAAGATCACAGAAACACCAAACACCTTTACCCACACAGGCAAGCATACTCTATCTCTCTCCTTTTACTTAATTCTATATTTTCTCTATTTAAAAATACAAGATTTGGGGGAAAATTGGAAGAGATACGTTAGTGATGACTACCTTTGTATTATTTTCCAAACAAACAAAAAACTACAGAAGAGGCACTTGAAAGAGACTAGGAAACATGATTCAGTGCATGATGCTAAAAGAAAAGTAAAATAGAAGTTTGAGGAGATCCATTTTAGAGTAAGACTAGGCGTTCTGTATGATAGGTACAGTATGTGGCCAAAAAAATTTTTGTTTTGGTTAATGACAGTGATTGTGATATTGAAGAGTTTTGGCAGTATAGTAACTGGGGAGAAGAAACTGATATTGGCTCAGATTTTATCTACACACAAGCATAATCACAAAATATTCTGGTCTCTGTTTCTAAATAATGCTTAGCAAATGCGAACATCTAAATTATATAGACCTGATAAAAATTCTGGGCATTAATTTTCAAATTGGATCATCTGCAAAGTCTATGGTATTCCTTTTGGTGATTACTGTTGTGTCTTATGAACCATCAATCAGAAACTAATCATATTACATTTATTCATTAAATTATATCAATCCAAGTGTGATCAGTTAGCTATTTTCAATGTTTGCTTTTTTTTCGCTAGTAAGACCAGTTATGACCAACATCAAATACGCAACTAATATTTATGGAAGAAAAACTGAAACTTGAGAAAATTCTATCTATTGACTTACTTGCTTCTGAAAACTAACAAAACCTGCTCATACTGAACATCTGGGTCTAAATTGCATAACGTGAGATTAGATTGGCCAAGTAAATAGCATTAGCCAAACATACTGGTGTTTTTAGTTTAGTTTTCAGAGTGCTGGAGATACTTTCTCCTTGTATACTGAAAAATAGGACCTTGTCCTTATACCCAGAGAAAAAGGCAGAGGCTCGGTTTCACTGATGTCTTACTGGGTTGTCTTCTGGGAACAGATTTCCCAAGTCACCATCCTGAACAGTGTACAATTTCAAACAACTGTCCCAAATTGCACTGAAGGGGAGATGGGGGACATACAATCTTAAACAACTGTCCCAAACTGCACTGAAGGGGAGGTGAGCGGTATCATATGTTGAGCTCTTAGCCCAACTTTCATGAAGCTTTTGCATTTCAGCAAGAGGGAAGGTATCCCACTCTCTCATCCTTAATTTCTAGCAGTCTTCTCAGATTTGTTTCATCCAGTATACTGGCCCCTCACTTTGCAGGTATGCATCATCCCTGCCTACAAAGTAGCAAGGAAGTTCCAGTGACTTCCATGAAAGAATCCGTTGTCTCGGTCGCTTCCTATATTTTGTGAATTCTATACCTTGAGGTGTTAACTGTTCATTTTGTTTAGCTTCTGCTGTCTCCTAAGAAGAGCTCTATTGTCTCTGTTTCCTGCAGCCTCTCCTGGGACTGAAGGGAGATGGTGGTAAGTTTTAGCTTCCATGAGAAGTGTTATTCAATGATTTTGAAGATGTCTTACCTTTGTTGTATGGGAATAAATTATAAACATAGCCTAAAAAAATAGATAAATCATAATTGTTGGTGACTGTCTTAGAAAAATAACCAGTATCTCATTTAATCCTTTGCTGTTCATAAGCAGTTCATGTAGTGTCTTGTGAATCAGGATGAACATACTAACTGTACGGTCCTAACCGACCTTAGTCTTCTTCTAACTGGTTTCCAACCTCCCCACCCACTGCATTCCAATTTTGTGATATAATAACAATAATATATGCTAAAGTTGTTCAGAGAAGGTAGGACTGTAAGTCAATGTAAGTTTTACGGAAGAAGTGTATTTGAATTCATTCTTTAAAAATTAAGATAGACACACACAGGAAGAAGCCCATTCTAGGAGAAGGTAATAGCACACAGATTCTCAAGTAGGTACGAATGTGGTCTGATCTCACAACAATGACATTGGACTGAGGTTTCATTTTGAAATGTGTAAAGATTTAGGGGCCAGATGATAGAGGACTTGCAAAGTTAGACATGTTTCAGATTTGATGTCAATAAGTTAATCACTCTAGCAACCTTGAATGAAACAGAATGACAATAATAATTGTGCTTAAAGAAGAGTAGCTTTCCTCTATTTCCCCCTTTAAAGCTGAATGTTTATTTACTTTGTTTGGCTTTAATTATTTATGTATTTACTTATTTTGTAATTGATTTTATAATTGTCTCAAATACCCACTTTATTCCACTGTGTGAATGCCCATAAAAATCAGCAGCGTAGATCGGCGGGGTTTCCTTGATGGAGCTACTGACGTTACCGTTTACAGATGCCTCCCAGCAGCCTTAATGATTGTTGCCAAGAAAAAGCTCAGCCATCCCCCAGTAGCAGCCACAGGGCAAAGCCAGAAAGGTAAGCTGTGCTGGTACAGAGAAGGTCTAGCTTTCTCAGAGTCTGACTCACTAGCAAAGCAAAAACTTCTCCTGTGCTAATTCTGAAATGAATTAATTAGTTGAAGACCAATCTTGGATGAACTTTTCCTTCCCTCCTTTTCTATCATTTTTTTCTCACAATAGTGCATGTGGTGAGACCCTCGGGGAGCAATAAGACACTTGGATAAGCCAGTTGTAGATTAAATATAGACTCCCTGTGGCAACTCTTATCTCCTGCCTTCCCTCCTGCTTGCAAAGATGCAGAGACGGGATTATTGCCACAGATGTGCTTCCTAGAAGACTAATCAATGCAGCTATAAGAAGGTCTGAAATGCAGCAGGATTTTCAATTCTAAAGGATAAAATTTTTTTAAAAGTGACAAAGAAAACTGTTCTAAAAGTTATAATGCTGTTAAATCCAAAAAACCTTTAAAGACAGAAAATAAGTCTAAAAATTGGCCCATTGTCCTATTTTGGGTGCATATCAAGCTGGGATTGATAAGACCTGTCTACAGGAGACTGAAAAGTGAAGCTGAGTTCCCAGAAAACATTGATTCCTTACAAGAACTTTGTTCATTTAAGCAAAATTGGAATTGGGGCATGGTTACATTTAGAACTTATGGATACACCACTAGAGTTGTCAAATTCACCTTTTCTGCCTCTTCATGAATTCTCAGTCGGGTCCTGACATAGAAGCAATTAGGACAAATTCCAAGTCAGTTGAGATACAAAATCATAAAGAGAAGTATAGAAATGTAAAGGAAGCTCTGGGGAGAAAACAGTCTAAATCTTTTCCATAGTAGGAGGGAAGATTTTTTCCCCCACATGGTTGTTTGTCACCACCCTTCTCTAGGCTTTGGAGGTCAGATCCCATCATCTGCTAGCATTCTCCATTCCTCAACAAGTGGGATGAGACCATCCTGAAGGGATGGCACTACAAACCAACCATGAATTTGAGGACAGTGTACAGGTGAACAAGAAGTTAACCAGTTTGCTCTTCTAGTCCATGTCAGTCAGTCAACATATATGTATTGAGAATCTCAATGTGCCAAATGCTATGCTGAACAAACCAGACTTGGCCCTGTATTCTTGAAGCTTACTCTATAGTTGAGAATGTAAACATTATACACCTAATTATAACTAATAATTGCAATCCAAGAGAAGCTGAGAATGCCAAGATCTGGGGCTAGCAGAAATCCTGACCTATTGAGGTAGTTTTTGGAAAGGGCAAAGGGGGCAGGTAGCAAATGATTGGGCCAAATACTGAAAATGGGGTGACAGCTGACAAATGAATGATGGATCAGTGTACCTTCCTGTGTGGACATACATGGTACAAGGCAGTCTGGTGTACTCAACTTGGTGAAGGGGCAATTTAAAAATTTCCTTCCAGTGGTGTTTTTGCACCAGACCTCTGCTTACTGGAAGATGTAGAGGAGGGAATCTGGGCTCCTCAGAGTTCACTCTCCAGTTTTTGTCCCCTTTGCACAATTTGTTTTGATATTGTCAAGTGAAACTATTTCCGCATTGCTATGATTAGGGTATACTGATAAAAATATGCAGCATATATCTTAGCAAAACTTTTTAAGTGAATTTAGGATCCCACTGGTTTTAATAAAAATATATGCATTCAGGGTTTCTTTTTAATTTAATGAAGGACATTAATGAGAAATAAAATGTTTTATACATTTAGCAAAAGACATTAATGGGGAGGAAGAAATTCATTATGACACTGCTCTGTACCCAGAGGATGCCATGTGAAGGTTGTTCTCTGGGTGACTAAACAAGGGGCATGCTTACTTTAATGGCCATATTAAAATAGCACAAGGGTAGAATATTGAATAGAGTATCTTTAGAAGATAAATTGTTTAAGTTCTCACTTGGTGTTTAGAAAATGTTGGTTTACTTTTTTTCTCCTTCTCTCTTCGGACAGTGAGTTTTTACCCTTCCATATAACCTAGCCTTTCTAACATGAATTCATCCTAACAATGAATCTAAAGAACAGTATGAACTGAAGTGATCCTATTAGACGTTAAGATAACATCCGAGAGCCCTGGTAAGAAATTTAGATTTGCATTCTAAATATTCCTGATCCACTTGTTTCTTGGTTGGTTGTTTTATATTTTCCAGCATCAAAATCAGAAGAGCCAGACACTCATTACTCACAGAACTCTCCTGAATTCCAGTTTGTGGATGAAATAGATAGGGCTAACACATATAAAACAGAATGAAATTTATTCCCAGAGGCTAATGAACCTTTGCTTGCTATTGTAATACACTGTGCTTCCTGGGTCAAATTAATCTTAAACGTGTGTTATTATAAGATTGCTAAGTGTAGATCACCCTGAAGACAAGACAGGCATTTGAAATCCAGATAATTCTAGCTTATAGACATAAGAAACATGACCGAAGAAAAAATAAGGGATCACCTTGAAGTCTACCCGAATCAGGTTCTCTAGCTCTCCTAAACATTGTCTACATATGTAGATCACAAGGAGCAGCAACATTCCAAAGAATCTGGACACTAGAAAAGGCAGCTCCTATAAATTCAATTTTACCAAGGTTAGTAAAATTTTGAGATCTACCAAAAGGAGGAAATACTACTTTTTTTCCTTTAATGCAGCTATGTTGACAAGAATCCCTGAAAATTCTTAGAATTTTTACCACTGCAGCTTCAATATATATTTTTTGAGAAAATGGAGCCCATCAAACGGGTGATCCCTCAACAAATCTGCTCTTTTAAAAAATATGCAAGTTTTATTAAAATACAATTCACATATCAAAAGAATCACCCTTCTAAGGTATATGATTCAGTGATTTCTAATACATTTACAGAGTTCTGCAACCATCACCACTACCAGACTTTAGAACATATTCACTACTCCCCCCACCCGAAAAAAAGCCTGTACAAATTATTACCACTACCTATTCTCCATTGCCCCAGCCCCTGGACTATTAATATACTTTCTGCCTCTGTGAATTTGCTTATTCTGGACATTTTATATAGTGGGATCATATAATATATGGTCTTTTGAGTCCAGCTTCTTTCATTTAGCATAATGTTTTCAAGGTTCATCCATATTGTGTACCCATGAATCTTCATTCCTTTTTATGGCTGAAGAATAGTTAATTACACACCACATCTTTTTTTATCATTTCATCAGTTGGTGGATACTTGTTTTTCTTTCTTGGCTACCATAAAAAATGTTGCCACAGAAATTTTGCAAAGGTGTTATGTGGATATATCTTTTTATTCCCTTGGCTATATTACTTAGAAGTGGAATTCCTGGGTCATACAGAAACTATATTTAACTTTTTGAAGAAATGCCAAAACAGTTTTCCAAAGAGGCTGCACTGCTTTAAATTCCAATTAATATGAATGCTTTTATTTCCCAACAACATATCACATTTTTTACATCTAAATTTGTCAAATCTTCCATGTCAGAGGAAAAGATATTCCTCAATCTGTACCTGGAATTTCATCATTCATCACCATGCTTTCTAATAATTCCAACATGCCTACCCTTGTTTTATTGTCAGGCTCTCCTACACTTCTCCTTCCTTCCTCTTACCCTACAAATATGCTAATGTGGTATGAAGAGAAAGAAAGAGAGAACATCTTGACCTCTCTCTCAAACTCTCTGACCTGAAGGTTAAAGATGTGCTTATTAGTTTTATAAATTAAATATTAACTATGGCATTTCATAGTATATGTTGATAAATAACTATCAAAATTCTCTATCTTTCCCAGATCCCCTATTCTAGATATTAAATCCTAAGAGTCTACCTCAGAAATCTATCTAATGCTTCTTTCTTAGTTGAAGCTATGATCTTTCTCTCCTGGGGACTACTATAACATACTGGGTTGTTTCTCTACCACCAGGCTTACAGTCTCTCCAATTGCTTTTCCATATTGCTTTTAGAGTTACCTTCTAAAGCACTTTTAATAGTTTCTTGTTATTGGGGCACCTGGGTGCCAGTCAGTTAAGCATCTGCCTTCAGCTCAGGTCATGATCTCGGGGTCGTGGCATTGAGCCCTGAGTTGGGCTCCCTGCTCAATGCGGAATCTGTCTCTCCCTCTCTTTCTGCCCTCCCCCCCCACCCTTGCTCATTCTCACTCTGTCTCTCTCTCAAATAAATAAATAAAATCTTTTTAAAAAATAGTTTCTTGTTATCAACAGGAAAATATCACAACTCCTCGCCATAGGATAAAAGATCCTACTTCGGGATATATTCCATCACTAAATGACTTTCCTAACAACCCCAGCATCCCATGACTGAACTTCATGGAAATTATCATTAATCACAAAACTTCTTTTTTGATGCTGTCTCTATGCTCTTACCAGTATCTTAACACTGCCTTTCTACTCCACTGCTCTCATCCAAACACTATTCTCCATTCTTCTCCTGGAAAGTCCCCACTAACCAAATGTTTTTTCTTCTGTCAATATTTCCATTTCTCAATAGGAATTAGAAGCACCATTCTCTGAGTCTCCAAAGCACTGTGATTATTTCTCCATTTTAGCTATGTAATTCACTTTGGCTTACCATACTGTGTTAGATTTTTTTCTATTTTTATACCTTTCTTTTCCACTGACCTACTTACCAAGGCAAGAAAGTATGTTTCATCAGTTTTTGGATCCCCAACACATAACAGAGTGCTTAGCATATATTCTATTATTTGGGGTCTAACCAGAGAAGCAGAACCAGAAGGACAGATGAATGGACAGATGGATAGATGGATAGACAGGCAGACACACAGATAGGTAGATACTGATTGATTATTACAGGGAATTAGCTTACACCTTATGGGATAGGGGATTGCTATATAGTCTTCACAAGGCTATCCTTACATCTAATGTTGAAGCCCAAAGTCCAAAGGGCAGATAG
The DNA here is from genome assembly GCF_002201575.2 of Neomonachus schauinslandi. Classification (NCBI taxonomy): domain Eukaryota; kingdom Metazoa; phylum Chordata; class Mammalia; order Carnivora; family Phocidae; genus Neomonachus; species Neomonachus schauinslandi. Next base: position 31,817,123 of record NC_058416.1, on the reverse strand, counting down.
TTGATAATGGAAGATTATGAGCAGCCTAGAATCTGGTGAAGATTAGCTGGAACTCATGAGGATGGAATGAAACCTGTGTCTATCTTATAGACTGTGACCTTGGTGATGAGGGTATCCTATAGAAGTCAGGGCTCTTATTCATGGTGCTGAACACAAACATAGTTGGCCAAGGAGTCAAAGAAAATAAAGGAAGATCAAGGGAGAATGCAGAGCAATTCTGTGTTAGCCTATTGCTCCAAACAATAAATTAAGTGGCTTAAAACAGCACACATTTATTATCTCATCATTTTGGGAGTCTTGACATAGTTTACTTGATTTCTTTGTTTCAGAATCTCACAAAGATGTAATCCAGGTATTAGCTAGTTCTGTGGTTTCATCTGAGGCTCATATGTGGAAGAATATGCTTCCCCACTCACATGATTGTTGGATGAATTTAGTTTCTTGTTGTAGGACTGAGAGCTTCAGTTTCTTGCTGTCAACCAGAGGCTACCCTCAACCCCCTACACAGTACCCTCAGTTTCTTGCCATGTGGGCCAGCAAGACAGACTACAGCAAGATGGCCACTATAATTTTATGAAACATAACCATGTAATTAAACACATGTAATCATGAACTCCTATCTCTTTTACCACATTCTATTTGTTAGAAAAAAGTCACAGCTTTTTAATGGCCATATTAAAATAGCACAAGGGTAGAATATTGAATAGAGTATCTTTAGAAGATAAATTGTTTAAGTTCTCACTGGGTGTTTAGAAAATGTTGGTTTACTTTTTTTTCTCCTTCTCTCTTTGGACAGTGAGTTTTTACCCTTCCATATAACCTAGCAACACCCTAAAGGAAGGGATCACTACACAAGGGCTTGAATACTAGGAGATGGGAATCATGAGGGGTCATCATAGAGTCTGTCTGCCACCGTACCCCTACTGACCCCCAATGATCCATGCCCCACCATATGCAAAATACACTGACACTCCCCTCAAAGTCTTTAAGAGTCTCATACCGTTACAGCATCTGTGCATAGTCCAGAATGTCAACATCTAAATCAGGTCCAGGTGAGGATGAGACCTCTTAATATGGTGTCTAGCATGTGGTAAAATTTAATCCTGGCTTAATATCAGGTTGAACACCATTTTGAGGATCAGATGCAGAATTTTCTAAACTTCCTTGATAAGGTCTAAGCGTGACCATCTCACCTACTTAGGTTTGAGTTCCCACAAAGTGGGGCCCTTTGTACTTAATGTAACTTACTCAGTGGCTTGTAGGTAGTAGTGATTCATAATGTTGACCAATTAATGATCATAAATAGCCAATTTGCTAATCATAGTCAAAAGACACAGTTGACTTGAAATTATAGCTGTACTTCATCAGTCCATTCACTTAATATTCTGTTATATTTTTCTTTCTTGGTTGATGTCTGCTATTTAGTGAATTTCTTCTCTAAAATTCAAATCCCAGCCAAGGTTTAAATGATGAGAAAACATCATGCTCAGTTGATTCCTCAAAAGTGCCATTAAATTATATATTTTGAAACATATTTTTCTCTAAAGGTTCTGTGCCTCTTGCTGAAAAAATGTATCAAATTAGTGTGACTTTGTATGAAAAATAGCATTTTCAAGCCTTGAAATGTCTTACCCTGATTAGTTTATAAGTTAAAAAGTCAGTGTCTAGAGAGTATCACATATAGGCATGAGTTGCATTCTTCACTAATCATTTATTAACCCCAAGTATATTTACTGGATGCTAACTCTGGGCCAAGGCTTGTGCTAAGCCGAAGGGATATGGCAGTAAGTGGATAAGAACTCCTTCCTCATGGAGCTAACATTGTAATAGAGCAGAGGGACAATTAAAAAAAAATGAACAAAATAGATCATTTCAAATTGTGATGAAGTATATGAAGAAAACAAAAACTGAAATAGAGAAAAAATAATACGCAATACTTCTAGAGATGATGATTGAGAAAGACCACATAAAGACCAATATGCTGAATGAAGCCTCAAGGATATAAAACATGAATCATGTACTAAATGTGAATGTGCTAGGCATTAGGTTAAAGCTCATCAAACAGGAAGAAAAACATGTGAAAGGCTTCAGGAGCAGGAAAGGTGCTTGACTTGTTCATGGGACCAGGAAAAGAACAGTGGAACAGAGGAAGAGAGGCATTAGAGTATTAGGAGCTGAGTGGGAGAGGGGGCAGGCACTGGATATGCAGGGCCTTATAGGTCATTGTGAAGGGTTTGACCTGAAGCAAAGCAAAGTCATCTTGAGATATTAAGCATAAGATCTGCCTGACTTAATTAACATTTAAAAATCACTATCTTTGCCATACGGAGGAAAGTTAGAAAGTTATGAGTAGAAAAATGAAGACCACAGAGGAAGCTGCGATCATAGTCCTATAGCTAGAGCTATGTGACCTAGTGAAAAAAAAAATAGAAAGTTTTTATTTTTCTACGGACAGGGCTTGCTGATGGTTTAATGAGGGAGAACATAACAGAAAGGTTGGAATTAGAGGGTGAGTCTAGGTTTCTAGCTATGGCAACTGACTGGCAACTTGAAAAAGACTGATGGGCTCGGTGGCTGGTGGGGTGTCAAGTCCTGAGAAAAAATTAAGAGTTCCAGTTAAACATGTTAAACTCAGGAATCATATGAGAAATACACAGGGAGATGTCAAAAAGGAAATTCTATATGCAAAGCTAGGATAGATATCGTAAAAGAAAATTGGGCTGGATATACATTCATATACATTCAGAAGTCATCAGCATAGGGATAGTATTAAATGTTATAAGAACAGATAATATGTCTTTGGTTTACTTTTCCTAAGAGCTGTGCTTCCTTCATTTTTGTATGAAATAGCACCTATAGAAAATGATAAAATCTGAAAAGCACATTGTGCTAAGCTTAAGTAAATTCAGGCTACACGGAGTTTGGTAAAAATATGTCTCCTAATTTACTTTTGCAGTATGTAATTATGGTAAGAGTGATAGGTTGGTTTCATTGGGAAACAAACTTTGAGGTGGAGACTTGCATGCAGGAGGTTTATTGGGGCATGTTTTGGAGATCAATCCCTGTAAGGGAGTTAGGAAAACAGAACTGGGCAGAAGGCTAACTGTGATGTGTTAAACTGTGATGTGGTCCAGCAGAAGCCTCAGCGGATCCCACCTATAGAGAGCTCTGGAGCTGGAGGTGCTTCTCAGGGTTTTCCCAAATGGTGGCAAGAGGGTGAAGCCTTTGTATCCCCACATTAGTCATTGGATGCAAATTCTCTCCGGGAAGAGGAAATAACCTTGGCCAAAGGAGCTCCCTTTGGAGAAGGATAGTTTTTAAGGAGGGCCTCAGCTAAGAGTCACCAGCAGGCAAGACACCTGACAGGAGCACAGTCTGCATGGGGGCAGGGAGGTTCTCAGCGGAGAAATAACACACCCGCTGAAATAAAAGCATTAAATACAAAGTATCAGGAAGATATTAATGGGGAATTTGTATAAAACTTTCATATAAAATGTTTTCACATTTTTAATGAGAAGCTTAAGTATGCTTCTGTGGATGTAACTTTTTATACTAGGTTATGTACTTGTAATTGTTACATGTAATTGCTTTTTAATAATGATCTCTTCGAATTATTCACAGTCACCCCTGATGAGAAACTATACAGTTAGTGATTAAAATGTTAAATCGTATTCTTTACAACTACAGAAAAATTTTCAAGCGTTTAGATTTTATTTATATATTGTAAAATAATTATTTTTTCCATCAACAAGTGTAGTGTTGAATTTTTTCATGAAAATGTGAATGGATTTCAAATACAATTGAACTTTTGCCATGAAAAGAATTTCAAAAGAATGGTGAAGAAATTTAATTTGCACAAAGTGCACCTGTTGTTAGTAGTCGCCTGGCAGCTGGTTTGGTTGTCTCAGAAAAGGCAGTGGTGCACCCTACAACTGCTGTTGAAGCCGGTGCCCATGTGGTAGAGCACATCCTTGGTTGTGCTCAAGGTACTGTTAATCACAAAGCCCCACATTGGAGGGATAGTGGGACATACATTCTGAGCCCCATTCCATTGAAATCATCTTCCCAGAGGCCCTAAATATCTGCTCACCACAGGAAATGAACAAACAGTCCAGGCTACCCCTTGCCCTGAACACGCACTAGAGGACTAAAGGAATTCCCATCTCGTGGCGTGGTTAAAAAGTCATTGAGGACAGAAAACATCATTTACTGTCCCTGTATTAAACAAGATGGGACAAGACATCAATAAAAAAAGGCAAAAATTAAGTCGATTCTCATTATTTACAGCAGTTGTGTTCTAAAATGCCTAAAAACATTGAATTAGTGAAGACTGAATTGTTCCAAGGGGAAAGACAGAGTTAGGTTTCTGCAAGCCTCTAGTCACTACATTTTTATAGATTGATCAATATATAACCTTATTTTATGTATATTTCTGTTTGAAGACTATATTCAATGGTGTATACACACACACACACACACATACACACACACACCATTGTATATATATAGTTGATTCATTAACACTGAACTCACAGCCAACAGCACTGTACCTCATGTCTGAACAAAGTTTTTCTAACACATGCATTTTCTCTGTTAGGCCCATCACAGCCTTGTCACACGTGGGAACACTAGGCAACAATTTAGCATCATGCTTGGGGGCCATTTTAAAGAGCAAAATCACCAACAAAAAGCACAAAAATATGAAAAACGTGGCACCAAATAAGGCACAAAAATGGCATTTGTTTATAATATGAGAGCAGAAACAAGAAGACAGAATGTTGCCTTATTCAACCTCACCGGCTGTTGTCACTCCGCACATAGCCACAAAAGACCACGACAGCACAAGAAGTATTGATTGGGGGCTTACAGATAAATTGTAGCTGGTAAGCAAATGTGCAAATACTGTAACTGTGAATAATGAGAAGCCATGTACTTACTCCTCAAAAATAAAATGTCAGGGGTGCCGCCCAGGTGGCTCAGTCGGTTAAGTGTCCAGCTCTTGATCTCAGCGCAGGTCTCGATCTCAGGGTCACAACTTCAAGTTCCACATTGGGCTCCACGCTGGACGTGGAGCCTACTTAAATAAATAAATAAATAAATAAATAAATAAATAAATAAATAAATAAAATGTCAAATGAGACTAAAACAGTTTCCCATCTAGGCTCCCTTGAAGACCCTCACCTCACTGGGCTCACTAATCCAAAACTATTATGTCATAATCTCTGCCCAATCCTAGCCAGTTCACCTTGCAAGATCACCTTCAGAATCACCTAGTCAAGGCCCTCTAATTTCTTCTATTTTTGTTTGTTTGTTTGTTTTGAGACTCTATAAAGTTGGTGTTTTTCCTTAATGCAGTAAGTCTAATTAACTTAGTTTTACTTGATAAACTATTTATTTCTTTGTGATGATCTTTTGATAAGCCTGTAGCTAGCACCATTTGCTTCACAATAGTGTTCCAGGAATATGCAGTCATAGCAAATTTTCCTGTGGGATGAGGAACCTCCAACAGCATCTTTAAAATTATTTAAATCTAAATTGAATTGAAAACTATGGCATTTCAGTAACTACCCTCCCCACTCCCCCTAGACACACACCTCTCTCAGTGAACAGTCATTCACTGGATCAAGCTACTAACTCCCTTATTCTTTCTCTCTTGGTTTAAGGATGAAGACAATTAAAAATACCTGTGGTGGAAAATTAAAATAGTGCTGAGCAATGGAGGCAATGTGCTTAATTACTGTGAGATGGGAGATAGATGGTAAATGATTCTTGTGTCAATTTGAAGACATCAGCACTCATATTTCTCACATGATATGGACTGTGACCTGATCTCAAATTTATTCAATTAAGCCAAGGAGTAAAACTCCAAAATGTTTTTTTTTTCTTTTCATATCTGCCAAATCAGCAAGACTTTTTGATTTATTGAGATAATTATTACTATTACCAGCCCAAATTCCAAGGGTCGAGTAAAAGGTGGGGTGATCTCAGAACCCTATATAAAAACTATACTAAGAATATGGACCAAAAACAGAGAGCAAAGGCTCTAGTCCTATTCTAGCACTAACACCAGGCAAGTCACTTGCATTCTTGAGACCCTGGTTACTATGTCCACACCATTTCCTTCACCTCAGACTTTCTATGACTCATATTGACAGATTATATGACTCTCCTTGTATCCTTGGAGATTGCTTTTTATACATAGCCACCTTCCAGAGAAAATGGCCGCGTCTGCTATAGCCTTGTTTTCTCATGGTCTAGGACTATGAAAACTAGAAAATCTGTCATATGCAGGTGTTGATAACTACTCATTATCAATGGGGGCCATGGGCATGTTTCAGAAATAGCTAGAAGTTTTAAGTCTCCTGAGTTTCAGGATACAAAAATATTCCAGTATCTTCAAGCTCAGTAGAATCTCAACAGAATGTCTGGTTTCCTCCGTCCTTGGTTGCAATTAACAAATGAGTTAACTGAGGCCAAGAGAAGGCAGCCTGAGGTCAGTCACATTGTTAACATTACTACCAAAGAAATAACTGGTTTTTAGAAAACAAAAAACGCTTTAACAACTAAATAATGTGATCATCATCTCATTGGTCTGGCTGTCAGTTTGAGGAGAAAAGTAACAAGATTTTCAGTTAAAGGAAATGAAGACATTTTATTTTGGAGTAGAGGTTTTTGGACAACCAGGGTAAATGATAGTGTAACCCCTAGGGATGTTCATATATGCATCATCAACATCTCCTGCTTGAGAAGGGTATAATGAAAGGACTAGCTATTAGGCTTGGAGAGGAAGAGTAAAAACAAATCTTAGATACCATGTCCAAAACCAATGTTCATGCCTACTCCTTCTCACAGGTTCCTTGTGTTCTTAGCCAAGTGTGGGGGCCTGACATCTGATCTCTGTGGCACCTTCCCACTCAAATATAAAAGATCTCTGTATCCTGGATGACACAATTAATTTTTGGCTTAAGAGCAACTTCTCTGCTCTAAATGGAACGCTGTCTTTGGGAGTAAAGTTCTCAATAAAAGATTCTATTAATTTGCAACTGTGCCCAATTTGTGAGTGTTTTGTGCCAGTTTAAACAAACAATTAGAGAAAATCAAAGGGAAATGCCACCCAAAAAGAGATTCCTGCTAACGGCGCCAATAGAGCATCTCAAATAGATATGGAAGGCTAAATGCCAGATACAGGTTGCAAACATTCAGCAGCAGCTTTAAGAACCCCTGGTGTTCATTTAAATTATGCCATGCAGTGAAATGCAATCACTTTCCATGCACAGACCTGTGTAGCACCAAAGCTGGATCCTTACTTTCAGCGTTAGACGTGGAAGAGGAACCTTTACCCTTGGGGCACTTACCTGCAACATATGGCTGCTTCCCAAGTGGTGGAGAGTCTATCTTAACCAGTTCACAAGGATGATTTCCTTCTTTCCATCTTGTATGTATGTCCTGGATTCTGAGAGAGACATAACTTTATTTAGCTAAATTACTCTGGATTTTTAATAACTATCTGGGTGTTTGTGGTTTTTAGTTTAGTTTTGTTTTTTTCTTTCACTCCATTTATTCCACACAGTCATTGCTTCCCACTTCCCCATTAGACAATCACAGGGAAGCTGGAGAGATCCCATCTGTGCTTTTCAGGGGGCGAAATCCAACAGCCCTGGGACAGGTGGAGCAGGCAGCAGGAAGGTGACCCCAGGCGCGCAGCAGGTGGGGTGAGTGGCACAGGAAATGAGCGGGCAGCAGGCAGTCTGAAGGGCAGCAAATCAAGCAGAGGTTAGCAGGTAAGAAGGGTGACAGGAGGGCAGACCAGGCATGTGACCAGTGGGGAGGGAAAAACAGAAGGCAATTAGCCAGGGGGAGAGGGCAGATGGAGGGCATCTGCCGACAATTACCAGGGGAAAGGGTAGCAGGAGGGTAATAATAGGAGGCAGTTCTGAGGGGCAAGAGGACATTAGGCAGGTGACATGCAACAGCAGTGAGAACACCGGGCATGCCTTAGCTGGGAGAGAGCACTGAAAGAAGAACCTTCCTATCCTTGGAGCAGGACCAAACAATTAGTGGGGCAACAGGCAACCAAGTGGTATACTCCAAAAATAAGTGGCCTCCGAGGGCTGGGGGTCTGTTTCAAGTTCCTGCTCCAGGAAATATTGCAACTGTATGCATTGATCCATTCTCTGAGGGACCTCAAAAAAGCGCTGTCTGTTGACAATAACAGAGAAAGCCGAGGCCAGCTGCAGAGCAGACCACTAGCCTATCAGGTAAAATTTTAAGAAAAGGGGGAAATAAAGAGAAATTCCATTTTCTAGGTGTTCTCCGGGGGTCAGGCTCTGTCAAACACCTCATATATATCTTATCCAATCCCATGGCCACTCTTTCATGTTGCTGGTACTGTGTTTGTTTTTAAGTCAAGAAAATCGAGGTTAAGAGACAATGTGGAGCTGGCCCGGGATCACAGAGGTGGTAAGTGGGAGCTGTGATTTCCACTTGAACCTCCCTGAAACTCCAACTCTTCCATCTTTTATAACACAGTGGGTCTCAAGGATGGAAAGCTCTCTTTTGACTACTAGCAGATGGTGTGTCTTCATCCTTAACGAAAAAGGCTTTGATTTTTGTTAAATATACATTTCTTCAAGAAAATACATATTACAAAATAGTGTTTCTCAGATTTGAATCATGTACAGACTCTCATTAAAGATACGAAAAGCCTGGCTTATCCTCATATTCCAGAGGCCTCAGTTTGGGTGGCAGCACTAGAAATTGTAAATAGGATGTTCAGCAGCTCAGTATGAAAAGTAGCCTCTTTGAAACATACTGTATTGGAGATCTCTGTATCACCAGTCTCTCTCTTCTGCATGCTCACTGAGCCTTTGTATTGGTTAGGATGCTTTCACCTGCAATTCACAGAAAGCCTTAGTCCAGACGGACAGGACCATTAGGACATTTATTTGGCATCACAAGAAGTTCGGAGGTGGAGAAGGATCCAGCAGCTCTCTTGCTGTTCTCTTGCTCTGCTCTATTCCATGGTGCCCTCCGCTCTAGCCCAGCAGCAGGGTGGCCCCAGAAGCTCCAGGTGTTACATCCAGTAGTGGTTTGTACTGGGGGGAGACAAAGAATTGTCGTATCTGTGTCTCTTTCTTAGGAGTAAAGGACTCAGCAACCCCTTCACCCAAGCACACTTCTCCATACAACTCATTGACCAAAAATAATTATACGCCGGTTCCAAACCAGTTACCTGGAAGAGGAATGGGATTATCATGATGGATAATCCTATCAGGATCCACTCTTCCTCTGAGCTATATGCTGAAAAAAGGAGATACCTGAACATAATGAACATTCTTTTAGAAATGAGGGGAAAGATGGATGCTGGATAGGCAACTAAGAGTCTCTGCTCTAGTCCTCAATTAATGATAATTGAAAAAAACAAATGACTAAATGTGAATGATCTCTGAGCAGGTTTGACTGGGAAAGGGAATGAAAGCACTGGATAGGAATTGTTTCTGGATCATTACTTATCCCACAGTGGCAATGTGACCTTGAACAAATCACTTCATTTCCTAAGCCTTGGTTTCCTCATTTGTAAAGTGGAGAATACCTGCCCCATTTAACTCACAGGGTGTTATGAGAATTAAATATATATGTGTAAATGCTTTGTGTATGACAAAGGGCTATGTAAATGTGAGGCATTATTATTATTAATATTCAGAATTTAATCAACCCAGTTATTCTGTCAGCGAGAAAATACTATTTTCGATAAGCAAAGGACAATTTAAATGTGAGCCGTGGAGATCATGGAAAAAAGTAGCATCTAGGAAATACATAATACAGAGGAATCAAAATATTGCATGTCTAAGATTATGTCATATATCCTTAAAAGAACAACACCAAGAAACTTAAATAGTGTCAGAAAATTGGATATATATTAGAAAAAATAAAGTTAGGTTCCTATACCATATTTAAAAACAAATCAGCAATAGAATAAAGATCAAAATATGGAAATCTTTTAAATATTAGAGAATTTCAGGGTGGGAAGGACTTTCCCAATTAAGTTTCAAAATCCTGAGGCCATGAAAAAAAAAAGATTGATGTAATTGAATGCATGAAATTTTAAACATCTCACTGTAAAATATATCAGAAGCAAAAAAACAAAGGAAATGACAATCTAGGATAAAATGTTTGTAACATTTATGACACATAAAGTATTAATATCCATGAAATACTTTTGAAGTAAACTAAAAAGCAATCGAATATAAAACTGCAACATTTTTGTAAGAGTATTAATTTCCAATAAAATATAAAATGACTTGTTCATTCTAGGAAAAACACAAAAAAAATTTTAAAATTAAAATGAAATCATAACATAACACCATTTGCCCACTATTGGCAAAACAACTTGGAGGCTGAGAACCTATGGAACAAGTACAGTGTAGGGAAGGACAAATTCTGCCATATGGGTGGGGCATAGACTTGTTTAACTATTTTGGAAGGCAATTTGTCAGGGTGTAAAAAAACTTAAGCGCCCAGAGTCTTTGATTCAGCAGCTTACATTCTAAGGATCTATTCTGCATAAAGTATTCACAATGTACACAAGAATGTACATAGCCACAATTCATTTAGTTGTGGAAACATCAAAATATTTAATACCTACTGACAGGATATTGGTCAAGTAAATGGCAGAAAAGATATTTGATGTTCCCATTAAAAATATTATGGTAGATTTCCATGTAGTAATTACAAAAAGATGTCCAAAATGTATGGCCAAGTGACAAAAGCAAATTAGAGAACTTAGGTAATCTATGTTCATATATTTTTTAAAATACCGACATACATTTGCCTATACACATGCTCACTCTCCTGCTCTCACTCACTTGCTCTCTCTCTCTCTTTCTCTCTCTCTCTCACACACACATATACAGGCAAAGATATATAGTCAAAGCTTCCAGAGTCCAGAGTGAGAAGCATGATGTAATATTCTGAAAGAATAGGGAGATGTCTCTAAAGGAAAGAAATGTAGATTTTACACTTTGGTTTGATAACTCTTTCAGTTCTTCCTGCTCCTCCATGGACATTGGCTGATTCTACCTCCTCTGGCACTGAATCTAACTATAACTCCAGAATGACACATTATCTTTACATTTTCTGATGTTCAGTTTCCAGACCCTGCTCTCAAAAACCCCATCTCGTAGACTACTACATTTCAGGATGGTACGACTCTCTCAGGAATGCACCTATTCTATACGGTAGCCACTAGTCAGATGTGGCTTGAAATGTGACTAGTAGACATAAGTAGTAATTTCTCTGACATTGGCCATAGCAACATTTTTCTAGTTATGTCTCCTAAGGCAAGGAAACAAAAGTAAACAACAACAACAACAAATCCACAACTATTGGGGCTGTAACAAAATAAAAAGTTTTTGCACAGCAAAGGAAACCATCAACAAAATAAAAAGGCAACCTACTGAGTGGGAGGAGATATTTGCAAATGATATCTCTGACAAGGGGTTAATATCCAAAATATATAACAAACTCATATAACATCATCAAAAGAATCTAATTAAAAAATGGGCAGAGGACCTGAATAGACATTTTTCTAAAGAAGACATACAAATGGCCAACAGACACATGAAAAGATGCTCAGCATCACTCATGATCAGGGAAATGCAAATCAAAACCACAAGATATCACCTTACACCTGTCAAAGTGAAGAGTATCAAAAAGACAAGAAATAACAACTGTTGAATGAGGATGTGAAAAAAAAAAAACCCTCATGCACTGTTGGTGGGAATGTAAATCAGTACAGCCACTGTAGAAAACAGTATGGAGTTTCCTCCAAAAAATTAAAAATAGAGGGGTGCCTGGGTGGCTCAGTCGTTAAGCATCTGCCTTTGATCAGAAGAGATAGGAAGCAAAGGGGCGCCTGGGTGGCTCAGTTGTTAAGCGTCTGCCTTCAGCTCAGGTCATGATCCCAGGGTCCTGGGATCGAGCCCCACATCAGGCTCCCTGCTCAGCGGGAAGCCTGCTTCTCCCTCTCCCACTCCCCCTGCTTGTGTTCCCTCTCTTGCTGTGTCTCTCTCTGTCAAATAAATAAAATCTTAAAAAAAAAATTAAAAATAGAAATACCATATTATCCAATAATTTCACTATTGGGGCATTTACCCTAAGAAAACAAAAACATTGGTTTGAAAAGATATATGTACCCCTATGTTTATTGCAGCCTTATTTACAATAGATAAGATATGGAAGCAACCTAAATATCCCTTGATAGATGAATAGATAAAGAAGATGTGGGGTGTGTGTGTGTGTGTGTGTGTGTGTGATGGAATATTATGCAGCCACAAAAAAGAATGAGATCTTACCATTTATGACAACATGGATGGATCTAGTAGGCATTATGCTAAGTGAACTAGGTCAGACTGAGAAAAAATAATACCATATGATTGCACTCACATGCATGTGGAATCTAAAAAACCCAACAAATAAATAATCAAACAAAAAGCAGAACCAAACCTATAAATACAGAGAACAAACTGATGGTTGCCAGAGGGTAGGGAAGTGAGCAAAATGGGTGAAGGGAAGTGGGAGATACAAGCTCACAGTTATGGAATGAAAAAGTCATGGGAATAAAAAGTACAGCATAGGGAATACAGTCGATGATATTGTAATAGTGTTGTATAGTGACAGATGGCACTTGTAGTAATGTATACAGATGCTGAATCACTATGTTGTACACCTGAAAATAATGTAACATTGTGTGTCAAATATACTAAAAAATTAATACATATAAATATATGTATACATATATTACTGTTTCATACTTCAGTTTGCTAGCTCTCAGAAGGAATATGTTATTCATTAATAGCCATAATTTTGAGATATACTTTTTGCTTTGGTTATTGTAATATTTCATCCCACTTTATGCTTATAAGATCTAAATCATAGTAAGTAATAATATTGGAAATAAAATAGTGCCTTGGTCTGGAAGGAAAAAAAAATGTGACTAGTGAAAACTGAGATATGCTGTAGGTATAACATACTTGCCATATTTCAAAGACTTAGTATGAAGAAAATAAAGTATCTCATTAATAATTACATACTGACTACATGTAGAAATGACATTTTGGACATATTGGGTTAAACAAAATATACATTAAAATTAATTTTACAGGTTTGTTTTTTAATGTTTCTTAATGTGGCTACTAGAAAATTTAAAATTATACATGTAGCTTATATTTGTAACTCACTACTATAATGGCAGATACGTGTTATCATACATTTAGCAAAACCCATGGAAAGTATACCAGAAGTGAGCCCTGATGTAAACTGTAGACTCTGGGGTATGCCAACGTAGATTCATCATCTTGTACCACAAATGCACTGCTGTGGTACAAGATGTTGATAGTCAGGGGGGTTGTAAATAGGTGGGAACTACAGATATATGGGAATTCTCTGTATTTTCCACCAAATTTTGACATGAACCTAAAGCTGCTCTATAAAATAATAATTATTAAATTAAAAACACAAATAAAAACAGAAAACAGAAAAAACTGCTCCAGCCAGGATTGAGTAACACACACCAGATTTATCCTACCCAAAACAACTAAAAACTGCATATAATATAGGAATCAATGATTTTGAAGATACTGAACATCAGGCATTGAAGGACATAGACCCCTGAGTGAATGAAAACAAACAAGATGTGCCAAATGCTTTTCCCAACTTATTGCCTGCATAGAGCCTCCAGGCTATGATGCAAAAACGGTGCAAGTTTGTGACATTTTTTATAAGGGATGCTTATAAAACTCCCCAATCCCTCAGTTCTCTCAATTCAACTAGAATGAATAGCAGTTCAACCAGAGAGGGACTGGCTGAGAAAACAAGCTTTGCTATCACTTATGGAGGAGGTTTCTACACATCCAAAAAACTCAGTGAACCCCGAGTAAGATAAATCAAAGAGAATCAGACACATTACAGTTAAATTGCTGAGAGTCAAAGACAATGAGAAAAGTTTGAAAGCACCAGAGGGAAAAAACAAAACAAAACATCGTATACAGTAATACAAGAATACAATTAATGGCTGAATTCACACCAGAAATAATGGAGGCCAGGAGGAAGTGCAATGACAGAAGTGTTTGAATAAAATGTCAACCAAGATTCCATATTCAGCAAAACTATTCAAAAATAAGATGAAATAAGGACATTCTCAGATAAATGAAGACTCAGAGAATTCATCGCTAACAGGTCTGCTTGTAAGAAATACTAAAGGAAACCTTTCAGGCTGAAAGAAAGTAACACTAGACAGTATTTCTTATCCACAGAAGAAGTGCAGAGAGCCAGAAAGAATAAATAGATGTGTAAATACAAAAATCTATACAAATATATTTTAATCAAAAATATATCAAAATAAAATTATTTCATTTTTTAAAAAATATGTTTGTACAAAAACATAACATCATATTGTTGGAATTATAACATATAGATGCAATATATGACAATAATAACACAAAGAGGGAGAGACAAGGATCTATAGTGAAGCAAAGATACTTTATTTTACTGAGATCACATTTGTAGTATTCTACAGTAGATTGTAATCCTTAAAGCAACCACTAGGAAAATTACTTGAAATAATAATGCAATCGAAAGAGAAAGTAAAATGGTAAAGTATAAAAAATATTTATTTAACACAGAAGATAGTGGTAAAAGAAAAATAGTAGAACATTAGAAAAAGAAAAGAAAAATGAAAAGTGAGAAGCAAGACTGCTAGTCATAAAGCCAACCACAGCAATAGTTATATGAAATGTAAAAGGGCTAAATACAACAAACAAAAGGCAGAGATTGTCAGATTGAACAAAAACAAGACCTAACCATATGCTGTCTATGAGACACATCTTACATTCAAAAACACAAATAAATAAAAAGTAAAAAGATATAAAAAAGGTAAAACATGAAATCAGTAACTATGACAGCTGTAGCCATATTAATACTATACAAATAGACTTTAATACAAGAAATATTACTAGAGAAGAAAATATTTATTTCATAATAATAAAAAGTGTTAATTCATCCATCAGTAAGATATAACAGTTCTAAATATTTATACACTTAACCACAGTACCCCAAAATACATGAAGCAAAATTTTGTAGAATTGAAAGTGGAATCAGACAATTCAAAAATAACAGTTTTAAATTAAAACAACTCACTCTGGGAACATCAGAATAATGTCAGACCTGTCCACAAAGACCTGGCAAGCCAGAAAGGCCTGGCAAGACATATTCAGGGTACTAAATGAGAAGAACATGCAGCCAAGAATACTTTATCCAGCAAGGCTTTCATTTAGAATGAATGGAGAGATGCAGAGCTTCCATGACTGGCAGAAACTGAAAGAATATGTGACCACTAAGCCGGCCCTGCAGGAAATATTAAGGGGGGTTCTATAAAAGGAGAAAGACCCCAAGAGTGATAAACAACAGAAATTTACAGGGACAATCTATAAAAACAACGTCTTCACAGGCAACATGATGACAATTAATTCATATCTTTCAATAATCACTCTCAACGTGAATGGCCTAAACACTCCCATAAAATGGCACAGGGTTGCAGATTGGATAAAAAGACAGGACCCATCCATATGCTGTTTACAAGAGACTCATTTTGAACCTAAAGATACAACCAGACTGAAAGTGAAGGGATGGAGATCCATCTTCCATGCCACCAGACCTCAAAAGAAAGCTGGGGTAGCAATTCTTATATCACACAAATTAGATTTTAAACTAAAGTCTGTAATTAGAGAAACAGAAGGACACTATATCATTCTTAAAGGGTCTATCCAACAAGAAGATCTAACAATTGTAAATATCTATGCCCCCAACATGGGAGCAGCCATCTACATAAGCCAACTGTTAACCAAAATAAAGAGTCATATTGATAACAATACGTTAATTGTAGGAGACCTCAATACTCCACTCTCAGCAATGGACAGATCATCTAAGCAGAAAATCAACAAGGAAACAAGAGCTTTGAATGATACATTGTACCAGATGGACCTCGTAGATATTTACAGAACATTCCACCCTAAAACAACAGAATACTCATTCTTCTCGAGCGCACATGGAACTTTCTCCAGAATAGACCACATACTGGGTCACAAATCAGGTCTCAACCGATACCAAAAGATTGAGATTATTCCCTGCATATTCTCAGACCACAATGCTCTAAAATCGGAACTCAATCACAAGAAAAAATTTGGCAGAAATTCAAACACTTGGAAGCTAAAGACCACTCTGCTCAAGAATGTTTGGGTCAACCAGGAAATCAAAGAAGAACTTAAACAATTCATGGAAATCAATGAGAATGAAAACACATCGGTCCAAAACCTATGGGATACTGCAAAGGTGGTCCTACGGGGGAAATACATAGCCATGAAGCCTCACTCAAAAAAACAGAAAAATCCCGAAATCACCAACTAACTCTACACCTTAAAGAACTAGAAAAAAGCAACAAACGATGCCTAAGCCATACATTAGAAGAGAAATAATTAAAATTAGAACAGAAATCAATGAATTAGAAACCAGAAACACAGTAGATCAGATCAACGAAACTAGAAGTTGGTTCTTTGAAAGAATTAATAAGATCGATAAACCACTGGCCAGACTTATCCAAAAGAAAAGAGAAAGGACCCAAATTAATAAAATTATGAATGAAAGGGGAGAGATCACGACTAACACCAAGGAAATAGAAACAATTATTAGAAATTATTATCAACAACTATATGCCAATAAACTGAGCAATCTGGATGAAATGGAGGCCTTCCTGGAAACCTATAAGCTGCTAAGACTGAAACAGGAAGAAATTGACAACCTGAATAGGCCAGTACCCAGTAACGACATTGAAGCAGTGATCAAAAACCTCCCAAAAAACAAGAGTCCAGGGCCTGATGGATTCCCTGGGGAATTCTACCAAACATTCAAAGAAGAAATAATACCTATTCTACTGAAGCTGTTTCAAAAAATAGAAACAGAAGGAAAACTTCCACACTCATTCTATGAGGCCAGCATTACCTTAATCCCCAAACCAGGCAAAGACCCCATCAAAAAGGAGAATTTCATACTGATATCCCTGATGAATATGGATTCCAAAATCCTCAAAAATCCTAGCTAATAGGATCCAACAATACATTAAAAGGATCATCCACCACAACCAAGTGGGATTTATCCCTGGGATGCAAGGGTGGTTCAACATTTGCAAATCAATCAATGTGATAGAACACATTAGTAAGAGAAGGGAGAAGAACCATATGGTCCTCTCAATTGATGCAGAAAAAGCATGTGACAAAATACAACATCCTTTCCTGATTAAAACTCTTCAGAGTATACGGATAGAGGAAACATTCCTCAAGTTCATAAAATCCATCTATGAAAAACCGACAGCAAATATCATCCTCTATGGGGAAAAGCTGAGAGCCTTTCCCTTAAGATCAGGAACACATCAAGGATGCCCACTCTCTCCACTATTGTTCAACATAGTACTACAAGTCCTAGCAACAGCAATCAGACAACAAAAAGAAATAAAAGGTATTCAAATTGGCAAAGAAGAAGTCAAACTCTCTCTTTTCGCGGACGACATGATACTTTATGTGGAAAACCCAAAAGACTCCACCCCCAAATTACTAGAACTCATACAGCAATTCAGTAATGTGGCAGGATACAAAATCAATGCACAGAAATCAGTTGCTTTCTTATACACTAACAACACAACTGTAGAAAGAGAAATTAGAGAAACGATTCCATTTACAATAGCACCAAAAACCGTAAGATACCTCGGAATAAACCTAACCAAAGAGGTAAAGGATCTATACTCTAGGAACTACAAAACACTCATGAAAGAAATTGAAGAAGATACAAAAAGATGGAAAAATATTCCATGCTCATGGATCGGGAGAATAAACATTGTTAAAATGTCTATGCTACCCAGAGCAATCTAAACTTTCAATGCCATCCCGATCAAAATACCAATGGCATTTTTCGAAATGCTGGAACAAACAATCCTAAAATTTGTATGGAATCAGAAAAGACCCCGAATCGCCAAGGAAATGTTGAAAAAGAAAAACAAAGCTGGGGGCATCACGTTGCCCGATTTCAAGCTATATTACAAAGCTGTGATCACCAAGACAGCATGGTACTGGCACAAAAACAGACATAGAGACCAATGGAACAGAATAGAGAACCCAGATATGGACCCTCAACTCTGTGGTCAAATAATCTTTGACAAAGCAGGAAATAACATGCAATGGAAAAAAGACAGTCTCTTCAATAAATGGTGCTGGGAAAATTGGACAGCCACATGCAGAAGAATGAAACTCAACCATTCTCTAACAAAGATAAACTCAAAGTGGATGAAAGACCTCAATGTGAGACAGGAATCCATCAAAATCCTAGAGGAGAACATAGGCAGTAACCTCTTTGACATCGCCCACAGCAACTTCTTTCAAGATACATCTCCAAAAGCTAGTGAAACAAAAGCAAAAATGAACTTTTGGGACTTCATCAAGATAAAAAGCTTCTGCACAGCAAAGGAAACAGTCAACAAAACAAACAGGCAACCCAAAAAATGGGAGAAGATATTTGCAAATGACACTACAGATAAAGGGCTGGGATCCAAGATCTATAAAGAACTTCTCAAACTCAACACCCAGAAAACAAATAATCAAGTCAAAAAGTGGGCAGAAGATATGAAAAGACACTTCTCTAAAGAAGACATACAAATGGCTAACAGACACATGAAAAAATGTTCATCATCATTAGCCATCAGGGAAATCCAAATCAAAACCACATTGAGATACCATCTTACACCAGTTAGAATGGCAAAAATGGACAGGGAAAGAAACAACAAATGTTGGAGAGGTTGTGGAGAAAGGGGAACCCTCTTACACTGTTGGTGGGAATGCAAGTTGGTACAGCCACTTTGGAAAACAGTGTGGAGGTTCCTCAAAAAGTTAAAAATACAGCTACCCTATGACCCAGCAATTGCACTACTGGATATTTACCCCAAAGACACAGATGTAGTGAAAAGAAGAGCCATATGCACCCGAGTGTTCATAGCAGTGATGTCCGCAATAGCCAAACTGTGGAAAGAGCCGAGATGCCCTTCAACAGATGAATGGATAAAGAAGATGTGGTCCATATATACAATGGAATATTACTCAGCCATCAGAAAGGATGAATATCCAACTTTTACATCAACATGGATGGGACTGGAGGAGATTATGCTAAGTGAAATAAGTCAAGCAGAGAAAGTCAATTATCATATGGTTTCACTTATTTGTGGAACATAAGGAATAGCATGGAGACATTAGGAGAAGGAAGGGAAAAATGAGGGGGGGGGAATTGGAGGGAGAGATGAACCATGAGAGACTATGGACTCTGAGAAACAAACAGGGTTTCAGAGGGGAGGGGGGAGGGGGGATTGGTCAGCCCGGTGATGGGTATTAAGGAGGACACGTACTGCATGGAGCACTGGGTGTTATACGAAAACAATGGATCATGGAAATGATCCACATGTGATGGAAACCACATCAAAAACCAATGATGTATTGTATGGTGACTAACATAACATAATAAAATTTAAAAAAACAAAACAAAACAAACAAAAAACTCACTCTGAGTTATGAATAGAATAACTACACAGAAGATTAACAAGGACTTGAATAACACTATAAAACCAAGACTTCACAGATATCTGTAGAACAGTATACCTAACAACAGCAGAATACACATCTTAAATGAACATGGAGCAGTCTCCAGGATAGACTATAATTTATGCCATTAAAAAAAATCTCAATAAAGGAATGAAATCATACAAAGTATATTCTCCAACTACAGTGGAATCAGATTAGAAATTAGTAACAGAAAGAATCTTAGGAAACTTATAAATATATGGAAATTGATCAACATCCTCTTACATAACCAATAGGTCAAAGAATAAATCACAAGAAAAATTAGATTGAAAACAAAAACACAACATGTCTAAATTTAGAAGATGTAGCTATAGCAGTGCTTAGAGGAAATTTATAGTTTTAAGTCCCTATGTCAGAAAAGAAAAGTCTGAAATCAACAGCTTAAATTTCCACCTTGAGAAACTGGAAAATGAAGAACAAATTAACAACAAAACAGACTGAAGGAGGAAATAATAAGGAAATTATAAAGATTAGAATAAAAATGAAATCAATAGAACAAATAAAAACAAAAATTTATTCTTTTTAAGAAAATCAACAAAGTTGATAAACATTAATCTAGATTAAATAAGAAAATAAGACAGCAGATAAAATTCCCAAAATTAGAAAAGAAAGCAAGAATATCACTACCAAAACATTCAAAATTAAACATTTTAAAAGAATACTGTGAACTACTTTATGAACAATCTAGACAATGTAAACAATATATACATTTATTTGTAAACCCTAAAGCAATCATTACAAAAATAACTCAAAAAATTTTAAAAATCAACAAGAATTAAAATAGTCTACTAAACAATTATTTATTTAACACAAAGGAAGGTAATAAAGGAGAAACAGAAGAACACTTTTAAAATGACAAAAATAGAAAACAAACTACAAAATTACCAAAATTGGCTCAAGAAGAATTAGAGATTGTTAAGAGAACTGTAATAACAAAAAAATAATGTTTTTATTTAATCATAATTAAAATTTCCCCACCATAAAAAGCTCAGGCTCATATGGCTTTACTGGTAGATTTTAACAAAATTCCAGAAATTAGAAGGAAAAAAGAATGCTTCCTAGCTCGTCTTATGAAGCTAGCATAATCCTGAAATGTAAGCCAGATAAAGACATTAAAAGGAAATAACAGGTTAATTTAGACATGAGATACTCTTTAACAAAAAATTAGCAAACAAAATCCTGCAATATATGAAAAGAATTATGCACCATGGTTTAGTCAGATATATTTTGGAATGCACAATAGTTTAACATCTAAAAATCAACTAATGTTAATACACTATGTTAGTAAAGGGCATAATCCATGTGAACATCTTAATAGACACACACACGCACTAGCTAACAAGATCAAACACCCATTTTTGATAAAAACTTTCAACAAACTAGGGAAAGAATGGAACTTCCTCATCCTGATAAAGCAGACCTTTAAAAAAAAACCTACAGTTAACATACTCTTTATTAGTGGAAGATAATTCTTTCCCACTTGAGATCAAGAATAAGACCAGGATCCTGTTCTCACTCACTACTTCTATTCAAAATTATCCTCGAGTTTCTAGCAAGTGTAATAAAGCTAAACAAAAAGAAATAAAACACATCCAGATTTAAAAAGAAGAAATAAAATTGCCTTTATTTGTGGTTGACATAACTGTCTCTGTAGAAATCCCACAGAATCTACCAAAAACAGAAACAAACAAAAAAACCCACTACTATCATTAACGAATTATTTTGTCATAGTTGTAGGGTAAAATAACAGTAATCAAAAACAACTTTACTAATCTATATGATAGCAATAAACAACTGGAAATTAAAATTTTAAAAAACTATTTTTAATAGCATAAAAATATGTCCATCTAGGAGAACACCTATGTGAAAGACCTACAAATTAATAACTAGAATATGTAGCTGAAATAAATTAACAAAGACCTAAATAAATGGAGATACATACCATTTTCGTGGGTTGAAAAATTGAAATGTTATTGTTAAGATGTTAATTCTTCTAAACTAATCTATATACTCAGTGCAATCCCAATCAAAATCCTGGCAGCCTTTCTTTTTGAAATGGCAAATTGCTTTTAAAATTCATATGTAAATGCAAGATTCTTAGAATAATCAAAATTGGGCGCCTGGGTGGCTCAGTTGGTTAAGCGACTGCCTTTGGCTCAGGTCATGATCCTGGAGTCCCAGGATCGAGTCCCGCGTGGGGGGGGGGGGGTCCCTGCTCAGCAGGGAGTCTGCTTCTCCCTCTGACCCTCCTCCCTCTCATGCTCTCTGTCTCTCATTCTCTCTCTCTCAGATAAATAAATAAAATCTTAAAAAAAAAAAAGAATAATCAAAATTACTTTGAAATGAAGTAGAGAACAAAACTGGAGAACTTACCTGACTTCAAGAATTTAAGACAGTGAGATATTAGCAAGACAGAAAAAAATAAATCAATGGAAAAAAAAGTCAAGAAATATATATAGATGCAATTAATTTTTGAGAAATATGCAAAGGAAATTCAGTAGAGGAATGATAGTGTTTTTAAAAAATGGTGCTGGATCAATTGGATATCCGTACATAAAAATATGAACTTTTAACCATACCTTGATCCATATAAAATATATGTGTAATAAGAAAACAAGCAGTCCACTGAAAAATTCAGGAGTACATTTTAACACTTATCAAAGAAGATATGCAAACAAGCACATAAAATGTGCTTAACATCATTATTCATTAGGGAAATATAAACTGAAATCAAAATTAGATACTACTTCACATGTTAGAAGGTCTAATTGGAAGACTGACCATATCAAGTGTTGCCCATATTTGAATCAACCAGAACTCTCATAAATTGCTGGCAGGTTTATAAAATGTTGTAATCCCTTTGGATAAATTCAGCAATTTCTTAAAATGTTAAACATATGCCTACCATACAACTTAGGTACTCCATTTCTAAGTATTTACTACAGAGAAAAATATGTTTTTAAAAGACTTTAGGTTCATTTATTTGTAATAAGTCTATGAATGTTCATAGTAGCTTTATTTGTAATAGCCCAAAACTGATCATCCCAAATGTCCATTAACAGGTGAATAACCAAAATGTGATATATCTATACACTGAAATAATTATTCAGAAATAAAAGAAATGAAGTATTGATATATCTAAAGACATTAGTGAATCTCAAAATAGTGAGGTTAAGTGAAAGTAACCCAACAACAACAAAAAAGTACATGCTACATAATTCTATTTATATAAAATTCTAGAAAATGGAAACTATAGTGGTAGAAAGTGGCCGAGTTGTTGCCTGGGGGTGGAGGATTAAGGGGAGGCAGGAGAAGGGGATTCCCAGGGGTCACAAGGAGACTTTGGGGGGTGATGAAGATCTTTGTTATCTTCATTTCACAGATGTATACATATGCTAAAAATTATCAAATTATATACTTCACATATGTGCCATTTACCATATGGCAATTACACCATCATATAGTTGTAAACTGACACACATTAAGGAGAGAAAGGGTGAATATTTCACTCACATAATCATCATAGACAAGTCTGTGCTTAAAAGGTAGGAAAAATAAGGACCAAAGCAAAAATACTGCATATCTAACAGAAATAGAGACAGAAACAGAGAAAGAGAAAGATAATATCTGTATTTAGTTTGATGTAGTACCTATTATGGAGGTCTTTCTGTCCTTTCTTTGATCTCCCTTAAATATAATTGGACTAGGTCCAGTTAACTGGAAAATCTTAAATTCAGTGAGGTTCTCCAGCTATGGGAAGTGTATTGCAGTGATCCAGAGCTACCATAAACAATCACCCTGTACCTAGGGAAACCTGGCTTTACCTCAGAGATGGATTAAATATGAGATGTAAAACAATATCCTGTATCAGAATATTTGGATGTAAAATATATTACTGTAATTAACATAATGAGTAACTGCTTCCAATTTATCTTGCTCTAAATTTTATACTTGCTGAGAGGAAGAGACACCTGTCATTAGATATTGGTAGTTTGTCCTGGGGATTTTAATGACTTTTGAGGATATCCTTCATTACATCTTTGGATCTTAGTTTCTCCATTTGTAAAAAAAAAATCAAGTATTTGAGGGTATTTGTGTGCAGCCAGGATGTGGTAGGATAATAAACTGCTTGATAACTCATTGTGGTCTTTGGCACAATCACAAAGCATTAATATTGTTATTAAATATTATTAGCTAGGGTATGGTGCTGGACTGATAATTACTTCAAGGGACACTTCATAAAATGCTAACTGTAAAGTGTACATAAATCTATATACCCATTAATATCAAACCTGCTATGAACAAATATTTTGGAAGACTGCCAACATTATTCCTTTTACAGTGTTGGTAAATTTCAATTTACATTCAAACCTAGCCCCTCAATTCCTCACATTCAACTCTCTTCCATACCACTTTAAGTCTTTGGGTTGAATAAAACAAATTCATTTTCCCCTTCCATTAGAAGGATAACAGCTTATGACACAGTATTATGAGGAAAAAACTCCAACTCCTATAGTTTAGTTGCGGTCGTAGCTTTATGTTGCAGTGTTTGGTAAAAAAGAAATGATTATAGAAATTAGGGAAGTTGGAAGTTAGAATTTGAGAAAGTAAAGAAAAAAGAATTAAATATTGCTATGTTAAGAGAGAACTGGTCACACATATATTATTGATTTACCAAAAACAATGTCCATCAGAAATCAATTTTATTGTCATTTCAGAATGCGTATCAACAACTCTGCAATCAGAATTGTAAGGGGTCAACTAGAGGTAGGAGGTACGGCCCCTGCTATCAATATACACAAGTGTTATCACACACATATACCTGTATGTGATCCAGAGGTAAAGTGTCTCATTTATCAACCAATTAAGGAAACTTTGGTACCTAGTAGGCCATTCTAGTCCCAAGACCACTTCATCTACCGTCACCCACTTCTTATTTTGAAGACTTCCAATTCAACAGAAAAATGAAAAGACCAATATAATGAGTATGCATATACTCATTACCTGAACCCACTAACTGTTAACACCGTGCACCATTTACATGCACTCCCTTGCTCTTTCTCCCCCCATGTTTAGAGAAGCATTTGAATAGAAATCGTATACATTTCTAAGTCTTCTTACATGTTCTGAACAGGGGCACTTACTTTTAGCCATTGATACCAAATTTCATCACCGCCCCCCCGCCCCACTGAGTAAAGTCCAGAGTTTTCTGTGGACACACCTTAAGAAACCCACGTAAAGAGACTTGGGTCTGGGCAT
The DNA here is from genome assembly GCF_002201575.2 of Neomonachus schauinslandi. Classification (NCBI taxonomy): domain Eukaryota; kingdom Metazoa; phylum Chordata; class Mammalia; order Carnivora; family Phocidae; genus Neomonachus; species Neomonachus schauinslandi. The sequence continues at coordinate 31,792,137 of NC_058416.1, read as the reverse complement.
ATACAGTTTCCTTTTCAATCTTTGCTCCCCAGATGGGCACCTAGAATAGGGGTGGCCACATAGTTGCTTTCCTAAACCAAGATACTTCTGATAGTGGAAGGAGGCTCTGTTAGTATTACTTCCAGACAGCAGGTGTAAAACAGACTGCCTCAGGTATACTGGGACGTGTGGTCATTCTACCTGGAGCACACAATGTAGGTACAGTTGCTGAGGAGTAACGTGGGCACTGAATTGGGTGCTTAACCTACCTCTAATGGACACAATCCCAGAGGACAACAGGCTTTTCTGCCAGGAGATGAATCTGGGGCACAACTCCTATGTCATTAACCCTCCAACCAGTGTACACTAACTTTTTGGTCTTTAAAAAAAAAGAGGGAATTTATTTATTTAACAGAAATGAATCCAATGCAGATGGGATACAATATATGACAGCTGTGTTCAGGGTGATGTTCAATAAGTCAATAAAATGGACTTGCCGGATACTCAAACTCCACCACTGCTGCCAAGTCTCCCAAGTAATTTGTCATGAGTCCTTTAGACAGTAGCTTGAGAAAGGATCAAAGGTCAGGTATCTGATTGCTGGACAACATAAGAGTCTTTTTCCCTAAACTGGGCATATCTTAGGAAAGCATTTATGCAAATCCAGTTTGATTTATCCATCTGAATATAACTGTGCAAATCAAAATGACCATTTCCTCTCATCCATTGTCTGGTCTGGGTAGACTGTAAGTCATTCTTTTTATGGGTAGCTAGCAAGTATGAACATGCAGTCTGTTATTAGAAAAAGAAATAATATCAAAACAGGAAAAAATTCACCAACATCAAGCTATCATTAGAAAGGTCAGAGTTTAAAAAATAAAACACATAAAAGAGGTGGGTATTTTAAAATAAGTCACTATGGACTAGTCTAGACAAGCAAAGGAGGATCTGGGAAGCATGACTGCATGTTACCAAAAGAAAGACTATCTCCTATGACTACAGTTCTCTTGGGTCTCACAGAGAACATCTTTTCAGGTTTCAGGAATTCCCTGGGCTACTACCCAGACCTCTTGGTCGCTGGGGCAAGGGACCAGTTAACTCCATGCCCAGGTGAGTGTAAGGAGAGAAAGAACAGCTTTTCTAATAAAATTAAAAAAAAAAAAAAGAGGAGGCAAGGCATTATAAATAATACTTAACAGAAGATGACTGATGGGTACAATAAGTGGAAGCATGGTCTCACGTAAGTTTCAGTCTGAAAGATAACATGAGCTCTGAGCTATTCAGGATGGCTTCAAGGAAAAGGTGCACACTGAGCTGAGATTTAACATGTGGATAAGAGAGAGATGGATAATAAAGATGGTCAGTCTTTTAATGAAGAAACAAAACACCTGAAGATATGGAGGTACAATGTAATTCTGCATTGTGTTGAGTGGATAAATAAACATAATATGTTATGGCTTTCCAAGGTCTCTTATTTGTATCATCTCATTTACTCATCATAACCAATTCTAGAGACTAAACTGGGCCAATTATCATTCCCAAATTATAACTGAGGAAACACATATAAAAAAAAAATAAACCTGCTAAAGTTCCTTTGAGTTTTGAATGGCAGTGTTGGATCTAATAGACACATATTTTGATGTATTAGCCTTATACTTATGTTAGAGATGAAAAAAGTGAATTCAGAGAAATCAGCACACAAATGGCAGTCTCAGACTCCACACTCCAGATTTCCCACTACACCCTATTGACTAAAGAAAGAGAAAATGAGGGTCAAAGGATCCATTCAGAAAGTCAATCCCAAAGCACAAGAGAGGAGGGGGAAGTTGGGATTTCCAAATGGAGTCTTTTATCACCATAAGGAGCATGTGGTATCTCAGGGAACAGAGATGCCAAAAAAATATCCAGGACACCAATAAGAATTCTTAAGTATTCCCGTAGCTTTCTCCAACGTTTAGCCAGTTCTGGATGTAAGTGCTGTATTTGTTACTTTCTCTGGAGTTTTCCTGTGCTTATGGAATTCTTGCTCCCTCTACTCTACTTCTCCATCCCTCAGGGTCTTGTTCTATGAATGCTGCTCAGAACCCTTATTCCTCTTTCCCTGACCTGAGCTTCTATGGTACTTGTCTCTGAAATACACATGAACACGCCCTTGCTGTGTGCACACTGAAGAGGGCCCGTGTTCTACTATTGATCCTTGTCCCAAGGCAAAAGAGACTGTTGCTGTTTGGTTTTGCTGAGAGGAAACTGCTTCCCAGAAAATCATGCTGTGCTTGTAACCTGCCCCTTTGACACAAATTTAGGAGTCATTTCACTCTCCAAATTCTCCACTTCCTGACTTCTGGTGATAGTTATTTTATATTTTAAATAATTTTGAGGGTGGACAGATTCATTTTGGAAATGCCTGCTCCATATTTTAACACTCTTTTTCAAAAGTGAAGGAAAGCACACCAGTTTACTGCATGTGGGGAATTGAAATCTTGGCTCGCTAAGTCCACCTTTCCCCCAGACCTAGAGCACAATTGAATTTTCATCCAGCACCAGCTCTGACTTCAAGCTGGGAGAGCACAGGTGTTTGGAGGCTTAAATCTCTCATTTTTTCACATGTAGGGAATGAACAATGTCTCCTGTGCCCTGGCACCCATCGTCATGCCCCTCCCTGCATTGAAAGAACCAATCGGCATGATCACAGTGCATTTTGGCTTCTTTCTCTTCATCCTTCTGATTTAGCCCAATCACTGGCCAAGTCTCTCATCATTTGGCTTTGCTCTTGGAAACTGGCAGAAACTTAAATATGAGATATTCATGCTTTGTTTCCTAATCACTGAAAAGGGGAATGCTGTTGTCCTGGTGCCACTTGGAACACCAGCTATGGTCTGTGCACTCTAGAAATCTGCATTGCAAATGGAGTTTCTTGGTTTTGTGGTTGAGATATTTAGAAATGATAAAAATCAGTTGTAATTTTTTTTTTTAAGATTTATTTACTTATTTGAGAGAGAGCCCGTGCGTGCAGGAGCAGGGAGAGGGAGAGATTCTCAGGCAGACTCCACATTGAGCTCAGAGCTCGACATGGGGCTTGATCCCACAAACACTAAGATCATGACCTGAGCCAAAATCAAAAGTCAGACACTTAACTCACTGAGCCACCCAGGCGCCCCAGTTGTAATTCTTAAAGTAATCTTAAAAGGCCCTTTTTAAGTTGTGAGCTGCAGGGGTAATGTAAGGGATAGGAATATGCAGGCAGCCAAATGTGGGTGCGATCATGACAACAACATACAGTGTGACTTAAAACAAGTTTTTCTTTACTTATTGAGGCTATGCTTTTTTTTTCACTATATACTTTGCTAAGCACTTTAAAAGCATTTTTAAATGTAATCTTCACAAATATCTGTGAGGTTGATATTATTATTCTCAGTGTACAGATTATAAAATAGAGATTTAGAGATTTGAGTAATTTTTAAGAGGACCACACACTAAATATCAGCTGAAATATAAACCCAAGTCAAAACAACTTCAGAATCAAAGCTCTTCATCATTACCCTATATTATTTTCACCAAGATGTAATCATTTCTCCCTGTCCAGAAGGCACAACCCTCCTCTTCAGTATGTGTAAGTTTTTTGCTGAATATTCATTGTTCATATTTCTTTATGAAGCACTGATTTAAAGAAAGCTCCTCTTTAGCCAGAGCCATTTACTTAATAACTCTTTACTGAGTAGCTTCCAGTCTGAGGCACTATGTTGGGGAGAGAAGGATGTACACATTGCCGTTTCTGTCTTCAAGATGATTATTATTTACCTGGGAAGATGAATAAGCATTAAGGAATAGTAAGTATTTTGGTGGAGGTCTACTCACTACACTTTATGAGCACATCAGAAGCTTTCCTAACAGACAGGAAGGGAGATGGAAGTATGGAAAGTCTTCTTAGAGGAGGATCAGAAAGAGAGTAGAAGAAAATGATGTTCTAGGCCAAGGGATGGCATGGAGAGGAGAGAAAGACAACATAAAATCACCCCATCACCTACCACATTCAGTGAGCCATTTGCCTTCTGATGCATTTAACACTCTTTTGACTTAGTTTAGTCACCTTGTTTTCACAATAGATTTTTTTTTTTTAAACATAAGATCTCTCTCCCACTATGGCATATAGCTCTTAAAGAAAGGCAAAGACCAAGTCTAGCGGCATCTTTCATCCCTAGGTTCCTCACACAGCAGGAATGAGTGACTGCTGATGATGACCGATGACCGTGGTGGTAGTGGTAGAGAGAAGAAGGAAGACAAGAAGGGGATCGTAAGGGTACATATTAAGACAAATAATGTATTGGGACAGATGCAGAACTATGAACGCAATATTGCACTCTTCTATTTTTATGCCTAGGATGAAACGTAAAGGCCCAAGAGATATTGAAGAATGTCATCCTCCTGACTGCTCTTCTCTCAGATACAGAGGCATACTTCTGAATAGAGTGACTAATGTATTGATTCTGAATACTTGGCACTAGAGAAAAGATGTACTTTTTTCAAGCCCTAAAAAAAGCACTAGGAATTAAGAGCAGTTAACCAGAGGAAAAAAGTCCATCTGTTACTCATGGCATCATTTCCCTGTGTCTCTAGTCTATGCTTTTTCACTTAGGCAATAAGCTGTTTTTTCTCCTGGAAAAAGTAAGCAGGTTGAGCAAAAATTCAGTCATTAAAAACCTAAGGGACTGAATGGGTGATAATACAAAGCATAAAATATGACTAAGTGAATTGAAAGAATGTGATTTTTATGGTCATATATTTTGATGGCATTCTAAGAATAAATTCAAGAAACCTCAAGTAACGAGTTTTGAATGCTAAATCAGAAAAAGTTACTCCGATTTCTTCTTAGGATCTTATTGCTAAAGAAGATGTTATAAATTGTAAAAACTTGGCACCCAATTTGAGCCATGACCACATACAAACACCAGACTGGGAATCAGAAGTAAGAATCAAATTCATGTTTTTGTGTTCTCTAGGAGGAGCATCAACCCTGTAATACACTCACTCTAGTTCCACTAGATTCCACTCTTCCATAATAATCATTTTATTCATGATAATAGCAGCAACAAAAACATACAATTTTGTCCATTTACTTTTCGCAGGGTGCTATATCAAGAGAGTTACTCAGATATAGTTAGATTCTTTCTAGAATATCTTCCTCTCTATCTTTATGGCCCAGTTTAGGGCTATGGTTCTCATTCTATCTTCTGTTGATTCATTCACTTCAACTGACTTCCCCGTCTTGAGTATTTATGACACTAGTTATCCACATCACTCATTTGACCTTCCAATGTTCTTTGAGTCATATAGCTTCTCATCTGAACTAAATTATAAGTTCCTGAAGGTCAAAGAAAATAAACTGTAAATATGGTGACAAGATATGATATTTTACAGAATATTTCCAAAAAGTTAATGCCTACTCACTCCATAAACATTTTTTTTTTTTTTTGCATTTATCATATTAACTCTGAGGTCAGAATATATGGGCATCACACTGGATAACTTTTTACTCCTCAGTGATTAATACTGCATATGGCAAAGACACTAATACAAGGATCAGCAAACTGTGTCCTGTGGGCCAAATCCAGATGTACACATTTGTTTACATATTGTCTATGGATGCTTTCCGAATACATTACCCCAAAATTTGTGACTTAAGCAACACAAATGTATTATCTGACAGTTCTGTTTACAAGTCCTACACAGATTTCACTAGGCTAAAATCAAGTTGTCGGCAAAACTGTATTCCTTTCTGGAAATTCTAGGGGATAATTCCTTTTCTTGCCTTTCCAGCTTCTAGAAATCATCCACACTCCTTGTGTCATGCCCTCTTCCTCCACCTTCAAGTCAGTAGTATTGCATCTTTCTGACCATACTTCCATAGTTACAACTTACTCTGACTTGCTACTTCCACCTCTCCCTTCCACTTTAAGAACTCTTGTGATTACACTGCACCCGCCTGGATAATCTAGGATGATTTCCCTATATCAAGGTAAATTGATTAGCAAACTTAATTCCATCTGTGACCTAAATTTACATGTAAGTAACATTCCCGATTCTGCAGGTTAGGGCATGGACATCTTTGATAGGCATTATTCTGCCTCCCACAGATAGTAATTATATTCCCTCAGTAATTGAGATTTTCTGTTTTCTCTAGAAAACAGATGCAATGTTCTCTAGATGCAATATTTCAAAAATATATATATAAGAATCCTGAGAGTATTCTGGGAGAAGTAGACCTTAAAAGATTATCAAAATGTGCTTCTGCCTTCATACAAAGTGTATAATTCATTTCACTCAACCTTGTTTTAGTGATAGTCTCTCAGCTGGATTTAGAAACAGTGACCAATGGGGTGAATGAAACAAGTGTAGCCTTTGAAAGAAACAGCTCCTGAATGATAATGAAGAGGGAAGATGACTACCAAGCTTCCACTATTGCAGATAATCCAGTATCTGATGTAAGGAAAAACTGGGAAAGATTTTGAAATGGGTGTAATGATTACTAGATATCCTTTTAACGGAATGCTGAGCATAGTCCAGCAGACTTTTCAGGGTTCTTTGATCCTATACGCTCTATCGCTTTCATCACCTTTGACTAATTGTTTAATTCTGCAAACTGTACAAAACTAAGAGCAATGCACATGACTTTTGCCCCAAAATATGCCAGTTAATTTTGTCCAATAGAGATACAATTGATTTTCACTTCTGTTAAAGAAAGCCAAAGCTGGACAGTAGTTAAAGCAGTAAAAACAGATTTTATTCAAGAATTATTGCAATAGTGGAATACAGAACTCAATATAGAAATGGGCTCAATTCCTACTACAACATGGACAAAAAAAGATTCATAAATCCAGAAAGCAGGGTTGGGGTGTCAGTGGATGGAAAAAACTAAAAGGAAACATCAGAAGTCAAAGGGCATTCTGGCTAAAACCACTTGAAAGGATTCTTGTTGAAGGCAGACCAGGATGATCAGATGCCAGAGGTGGGGGATGACAAACTTGACCCAGAATTTAGGGCAATCAGGTATTGAGGGTGGGACATCCTCTCTAAACTGACTCAGAAGGATTTTTTTGCTAAAACTGGAGACACATGCTCTACAAGGATAGACCCAGGAGCCCAATGTGGAAGTCTAGTTAAGAAGAGGACTTCAAGGCCTCTGATTAGTTTGGTCAAAGAGAGAATCTTTTTCACTTTTCTTACAGGATATGTTAAGCAGGCTTAACATTTATTAGGAAATTCTTTGAGCATTCCTAATTGCCTAAACATACAGTTGTTATTCAGATGTTCTTTTTAACTAGTTTTAGCACCTTACTGGTACCCTCACTAATTAATTAATAGAAAATAATCTTTGACACACATTTATTTTATATTTCTATGAGAGTCATGATTTAATTTTTTTTTAATTACCCTTGAACACAGATAAAGGAATAGAAAATAAGCTTCCTATGCAGGCTTTTCTCTGTTGTATAAATCTGCTATCCATCATTTTTCAATTGGCTTTGAATTTAGGAACAATTTATTCCAGAGACTGACTAATCAAATGATGAACATTTTTGGTTTTCATTGCAATAACTACAGATTTTCTTGAGTGATTTTCAATAATGGTAACTTAAAGTGATCTGATTACCCTTAGAAACATAAACAATACAATTAAAGCTAGATCCTCTTCTCTATGCAAATGTCTAAGAAGGAAATATATTCACAGAATGATCAATTTAGAAGGGGGAAAAAGGACACAAAGAAAAAAATTCAAACTTTGCATTTTTTTGCACATAACTCTGCCCAAGTCCAGAGGTTTCATCTGTAACATGGGGTGTAAGAGGAAGAAAGAGAAAAAGAGGAGAAGACCAAATTTGATGAGAACAGTGAATTTGTGTGAAAAGCTGGCTGGTTTCTTCCCTCTTAAAATTCATGTTGGGATTTTGCTTAGTTTCATGTGCTTGTGTGTGTGTGTGTGTGTTTTCTCTTTCAGCTTGGATAACAATAACATCAATATTTTCTTTAGGATGTTCCGCCCTGGAGCATGGTAGAATGTAAGGCAATTGGAAGTCACACAGAATGAGGACCCCTTAGGTTGCCTGCAAGCAACTTATCCAAGTGGGAGCCAATGTTACTGTTTCCCTTCAATTATGCTTGTTCTTTTTTGTTTTTCCTTTTCAAGCCTGTTTTGGATTGTAGAACCTTGAATTGGAAACTCAACATTAGCAATTCAAATTCTAAACTGAGCTTTTTAATGCTAAATACTTGTGGATATCATTTGAGAAGACTGTCAAGTTAAACAATGTAGATTTTTCATATATACAGCAAAGTGACTTTGCAGATATTACTCAGTTAAGATCCAAGCCATGATATTCATCTTGTGCTTATGCATAAAATCCAGAACCAGCAAAGTATTTTGTAAATTCAGCATTTAGTTATCTCTTACCCATTAAGAGGAAGAAAAGCAAACATTTCCCCCCTCCCCAACACTTTTATTCATGCCTGAAGCTAAGCAAGGAGGAAGGGAAAAGGTTTTTAAAATTACAAATAAAACCTTTAAATTGTAGAAACTTGCTAATTTCATTTATGAAAGCACTGCCTAACTTCTGCTTTCTCTCTCAGTTGTTATTCAAATCTCTGTCCCCAGCCAAAGAGAAAGAGAGAAAATAATCCTACTAGGAATTTAGTGAGTTTTCTTTTAGAGATCAGACACAAATGCTGCATATTTGAATATGCAAATTTAATAGAACAGATTGCCAAGAAATGAAAAATGGTTGTATGTTTAGCCCTAGGAAGTTAGCCCAGCTTAATAGAGCTGACAAAGAGTTAAGGAGTGCCCACTTGCAAAACTCAAACAAGGAAGAAAGTGCATATAATTTGCTTACCTAACAGGAAGGGTTGCTGAAAAGCGGGCTGGATTGTAGAGACCTAGATTCTCCCAAATTAGCCATAGCATTCTTTTAAAAGGCCTCAATCCTTTCCTATGTAAAATAAAGAGGTTTTCTTAGGTGATTTCTGAGATTATTTCCACCATGAAAATTTGGAGACCTCTTTCTAGTATATCCAATAAGTTCATACTATAGGAAAGGGTCTCTCAAGCCATGAATGAGAACATATGGGTCACACTGTTTAGTGCAGTTTGTGTACAGATACGGAAAACATGCATCCCCACTTCCTGTGGTCGTAGCTCTTATGCTATATTCAAGTCTTGTATAGTTTGCCCTTTTTAGGTAATCCCAATGAGTTTAACAGAAGTGGAGGTTTTGTCAAATCAATTTATATTTTTTCAGGCCTCCATGGAGGTCTCTATTTGGCTGCTAATTAATCAAGGTTTTCCTCTTTAATTCTTCTTCTTTTTGTGTGTGATAAGGCTCAGACACCTAGTATTTGGAGGTTTGAGAAATTGAAAATTAGTTGCTCTTTTGGATTTACAGTAATCATTTGGGCAGCTTGTCAATATCAATCTCCAGCCGACATGACTCTTTAACATATCACTCTGAGAATTTGGTCAAAAGTGTCCTTGGATAGAAAATTGGGCAAAATTAGCCAAAGATGGCAAAAACAAACAAACAAAAAAGAAACAAACAAAAACTCAATCAGCTTGAGATAGAATTGGGTAAGAAAAATAACAATTTACCCTGGGCCCAGTTTGAAGATTTAGAAATATAGTCACATGGTGTCTAATTGTGACCCCCACAGTCTAGTTCCAGCCCTGTTTAACTAAACACTAGGTCTTTGGATTATATACAGTTTCTTCAATTCCATCATTTTGTAGGGTGGCAGAATATACCATACCAAAATATGCTCTTTGGCATAAAGATTGTTTTGAGCTAATTATTTTGAGAAACGTCAGACATAGGAGAAGCTCTAGAAACAGAGACGAAATTATGCTTTTGTAGGGGAAATTTACATGTATAAAAGTAATTTCCATTTGTAAGGGTTTCTTCCTCTCCGTATCACAAAGAAAAGGATGACTAAATCTCTAGAAACTCTTCTCAAGGAGAAGGCACTGACTTAAATCTGCATAACAAACCTTATTTTTATTTACAGTACTTTTCTTGATCACCTCCCCATAACTAGCCTAGTCTATACTCTTCTCTTTTGCTTTTAGCTGAAGAATGTATTTAAGCATGGATTATAAAGCACCTCTGAGAGTTACTCATTTTCCCTGGGTATCTCCCATGTTAATAAACTTTTGTTCATTTTTCTCTTGTTAATCAGTCTTCTGTTACAGAGTTCCCAGCAGAGAACTCAGAAGGTTAGAGTGAAAATTAGTTTGTTCCTCGCCCTGCAATTTGTTAGAGGTCATATTTATACTTGCCATTCAGCAATGGCCCCCCCCTTTTTTTTAACATAATAGTAATTGTTATAGTCAACATTTATTGTTTACAATAAGCCAGGTTCCAGGGGTGCCTGGGTGGCTCAGTCAGTTAAGCGTCTGCCTTCAACTCCGGTTGTGATCCCAAGGTCCTGGGATCGGCCCCACATTGGGCTCCCTATTCAGTGGGGGTCTGCTTCTCCCTCTCCCTCTGACCCCCCACCCCCAACGGCGTGTATGTGCTCTCTCTCTCAAATAAACAAAATATTTTTTAAAAAATAAGCCAGGTTTTGTTCTGAGCACTTAATGGACACGAATTCACTTGATCGAAAAAGTAAATACTATTTTTATTACAATTTTGCAAATAGAACTAGAACTCAGAACGTTTCAGTAAGTTGCCCAAGATCACACAGCTGGTAATTGATGGAGCCGGGATTTGAATCCAGACACTCTGGCTACAGAGCCAAGTTCTTAAAACTTAATTTTGCTTTCTCTCATGATATTAGAAGCTAGAGATAATTTCATGTATAATGTAAACATCTTTTATAAGATAATAACTTGAGAAAACTTAAATAGAGGGCAAAGGGTGTAAGAATTTTACAATCTATATAGAGTACACTATTTAATAAATTTCTTGATTTCTCCAGATAATTCAATTCCTTTGAGTGAAAAATCTGCTTCAACAAATGGGTATATAGTGAGTAAGAAGTAAAGAAACTTATTACTAACATTTCTAACATAGGACTATGAAATTTTCTGTAAGAAAAATAGGACTGTGCAAAGCAAAATGATTTATTGTCCATATGGATCCATCCTCGTCACATATTACTAATTCTTACTTCCTTTACAAATATATATGTAGTTTGAATAGTGCTCTTATTTTGACACAAAAAGTACTATCTGTATTGCTCTCAATAATGTTCAATTTATGTGAGTTTAATGGAATGACTCTATAATGATCTTCAAGAATCCACAAGGTGGTTTTATCGAATCCGTAGACCAGCTATTTCCAATTCTACTGACTAGAAACCACAAGGGGAAAATGAAAGTGAACTGCAGCATGGTGAGAGACAGCACTGTGCTATATATCAAGGTAATATGAGTATTAAAATATGAGGATAGATCACAGGGAGTTTGAGTTAAGCTGGCTGCCTCTCCCAAAAAAAGCAGAAAAATTTGGGTAGAAGGGAAAATTGGGAAGAACTTTTTGTTTCCTCTCATTCTGTAGGTCTCTTTGGGCAAAATGGTGCTTGTGATCCACCCTGCCACTGATCTATCATCCTTGGAATGGATCCAGTTCATCTTGATCAGTGAAACTGGCCAGAGTAGAATAAGTATATATTTTACACGAGGAAACCAAATAAGGGCTAAGCTCCTCTTTCTATCCCTCTACCTGGCATTTGGACAGCACCTTCCCTTGCTTGAACTTCAAGTCACCCATAACAACAATAAAAAAATGACTTAACTGTTACAAAAATAAATCTCCAAAACTGAATACTTACCCAAATATCAAAACTGGATTTCTCATATAAAAATCTATGAATATTTAACGGAAACCCTTAGCTTTTATGTATTCATGTATATTTCCATATACAATTTAGGCAGCTAGGTTCTGGGGCACTGAAGAGAAAAAGACCTAATTAGCAGTCATCTAAATTGGAGAAGAAATGTAAAGGGAAATCTAAATAATTCTAGGATTGCATTGCCTTCGAGGAACAAATTGAAATAGAGTTTTAAAATAGTCAAATAAGTTATAAATATGATGCTCTGAAATCCTTCCTTGTGGTTTAAGTTAGAGCACACTGCAGGAAAGCAAAATGCATTTACCTGCAATACCAGTATTGTATTTTATACTGTGTTTGCTCTTCTCATTTTGAGCAGCCTTTTGGTAACTCAATGAAATCTTGAAATCTAAGACACTGGAAATACATCAGATTAACACTCAAACACAGGGATACAAAAGAAGCACAATCAATAAACACTCCTAATAGCCAACCCATCAAAGATGCTAAGATCTATCAAATGAATAATATGCATGTAAAAAACCAATGTCCCTTCTCCTTGACTGAGTTCGTACTTGTGTTTCTCTCCACAGTCCTTCTATTGACTTGCCTTGAGATTCTTCAGGATGGTGGGTAATATCTTGGTCATTTTACCTCAGTTTATGCCTCTCCCTCTCTCTCAAGCTTTTCTCCTTCCCTAGGGCTACGGTCCTCTCTAACCCTCCCTCCACTCTAACTTACTTTCATTCTATTTTCAGAGATTTTAAAGTAGTACAAAAAACTAAATAGGTTGGGACACCTTGACAACCAGTCAGAAAACTTTGAACCTAACCTTAAAGGAAGTATTGAACAATCCAGCAGGACTGGTGAAGAAGATACAAAAGAAAGCATGTACGAGAGATCATATTAGGCTAGAGCACCTCATGTTGTGGTATGGTCACTCGTCAGCTCATGGGAGAGGTGAAATATTTCTTCTGGACAGTTCTTACCATATTTGAAGATCAATTTTAAGCCACTCCTAGTTTTAAACTATTGAACATAAATGGAATTTATATTTTGAATATAAGACTGGGGCACCTGGGTGGTTCAGTTGGTTAAGTGTCTGACTTCATGATCCTAGGATCAAGCCCTCCCCTCCGTCCCCCCGGGGTGGGGGGGAGCTCCCTGCTCAGCGGGGAGCCTCCTTCTCACTCCCCCCCACCCCCTGCTCATGCTTTCTCTTGTGCGCATGCTCTCGCTCTCTCTCAAATAAAAAAATAAAATCTTAAAAAAAAAAAGACAATTTGAGCACAACAAAATGAGTGGTAATGGTGGTAGCACTGGTAGGTTTTCCTAACCATGCCTCCACGGTTCCCACTTTGTGTACTTTATGGCTCTGTAATATTAAAAATAATTAATGGCCTAAAGTCTCAAATTCTACAATATCCACCAATGAGGGCAGGTGATAAACATTGAACGTGAGGAGAATCAAAGGAAAGAATCCACCATAGCAACACCAGGGGCAGTGACTCAAAGGTCAGGCCAGGGTGTTAGATGGTTCTGAGTAGGGAAAGGGTTAAGGTATAGGCGGGGAGAGACAGGAGGTCCCTGATTAGGCTCTAAGGGTATTTCAGGTATGAAGACGCTGAGACAGAACAAAGACAAAGATCAGGAAAATTTAGACCACCCTATCCCAAATACAATTAGGGTTAAAATGCTTTTCTAATAATTACATGTGAACACAGAAAATAAAAATAGCCACAAAAACTGATCAGGCCTCAGAGGAGAAGTTCACTATAAAGATTAACCAGACCTAGCAATACATATCTATAGATCATAGGTGTCACAGAAACAAAAACTCTCATACAATGTGTAAGGGTCATGTCTAATCCAGGCCACTGACCTAACCACTGGCAGGTTTCCTGGTAAAGTCCTAATAAAAGGCCAGAAATGAAAAGCCCTCGTCGGCAACCTCGTCGGGACCCCTCTCACTCCTGAGACCTTTTTCTGTATCCTTGCTTAATGAAACTCTATCACTTTGCTCACCCTCCTTTGTCCGCGAGATTCATTCTTTGACTCTGTGAGACAAGAACCTCACTCTCCTGCTTCAGTTCTAGAAGTGAATCCAGTTCTTTCCACAGTCATTGCCTCTAGAACATGCCCTAAGCCAAATAATCCAGTCTTCTCTAGTAATTCAAATCACTAAAACAACATCCACTCATTGTGATTTATTTAAAGTGTAATGTGGGCTAATGTAATATGGGCTAATGACATCTGCCATGTATTGCAATGTTTTCACTGCTTCAACCTTTTATGTAGTGTGTATATGGACACATTTCGACATTTAAGCTTCCTCAACTCTAAATAATGGGTTTGAACTTCTATGCCTTTAATCCTCTTTGATTGCCTATAGTCTAACATTATGGAACTTTATTTATGAAGGGAGCTACCAACTGTGTTTGTCAATAATGAGACCGTAGTTTTTTAAAAAAGTTTAAAATACCACGTGAATGTAAGGTATCGTTATTATTGTTGTTCAGGCATTCTTTTTTTTTTTTTTTAAAGATTTTATTTATTTATTTGACAGAGAGAGAGATAGCGAGAGCAGGAACACAAGCAGGGGGAGTGGGAGAGGGAGAAGCAGGCTTCCTGCCGAGCAGGGAGCCCGATGTGGGACTCGATCCCAGGACCCTGGGTTCATGACCTGAGCCGAAGGCAGACGCTTAACGACTGAGCCACCCAGGCGCCCTGTTCAGGCATTCTTAAACATCAAATTACTTTTCCAATAACAAAATTTTCTGAGGTTGAAATTTATGAATGTTGAGATTGTTCAATTAGGGAAATTTTTGTTGTAAGGAAAAAAACTCTCATAAACCAACCCATTTTTTAAAAGATTTTATTTACTTATTTGAGAGAGACAGAGAATGAGCAAGAGAGAGAGAGAAGGAGAAGGAGGAGGGGGCAGAGGGAGAGGGAGAAACAGACTCCCGGCTGAGCAGGGAGCCAGATGCAAGGCTCTATCCCAGGACCCTGGGATCATGACCTGAGCCTAAGGCAGACACTTAACCGACTAAACCACTCAGGCGTCCCAAACCAACCCATTTTTTAAAATGTTTTTTAAAGTGCATAGGAGTTAAGCTCATGGACATACAAAAATGAAAAGTAAAACACAGGTAGGTCAAATACACAATAAAATTAGAAAAATAAAGTATAATAGCATTTGAGCAGGAAAAATACCCTTTACTTTGATCTTTGCTGACCACTTCCTTCCCACCCCAGACCATGGAAATATTTTGCTTAAACAACTTTTGTTGTTATTCTTTTATTATAATATGTGCTTTGTACATCAGTGGGAACTGTCTGTAGAAACAAATAAGAACCATAGGTCAATATTAGAGACCAAAATGCTAACATGGAAGGAAGAGAGGTCTCAGGAACACTGAGATGAAAGGACAATTGTTTGACTATTAACGCCCCATGGTAAAACTAGACTCAAAGGAGAGGATGACAGCAGTAGTTAGGCCAACCCCAGAGGGACAGATCTACATGAAGATTCTACCATCCACCTGTGAAGGACCTTCCCGTGGTCCAAATAGTTCCTCCAAGTACAGTAGTCTCTCTATCCCTTCCCAACTCAAAGGATCATGCTCCTGTGTCTTTTCCTTTCTCTCTTTTTCTTTTCCTCCCACTCCTTCTTTATTTTTTCAGACTTAAGGGAAGGAATAGAAGATGCAATAGGAACAAACATTATATGAGTGTAATGAACTCCTCCTCTTCAGAGTTTCCAGTTTACTCTGCACAAGCTTCTAAATTAAGCTTTCTCCTATATGAGGCAAAATCTTAAAAATGTATTGGATATGATAAAAATCCATGATATCAGGAACTAAAGCTTCTCCTCAGTCTCTCATGGGGCTCTTGGAGTTTTGTTGTATGGCTATGCCATCCCCTGCTTACCTATGAAGTCCATATTTTTCTATTTAGGTGTGTTTCTCTGACCTCCTATAACCTTCCCTGGCTTTGGTGCCATTTGGTGCCATTTCACTATCTGGTTCTAATGTCACAGGAACTTTCTGCTCGAGCATGGACCATCATGTGATAATAGTCTGTCAGTTCATTTTCTTAAGGTAGAATATGATTGGTACCTTTGGGTGCTTTTATTTAATCATCTGTGATCTAGATATATCTTTGGGTGGTGGGTACAGGCAATGGAGGAAGTTATGTGGCCTTTTGACCACTCAGCTGGTATTGTGAGTAAAAGCAAATTCTCTGAGAAATAGTCAGGGAAATAACTCTGCAATCTGTCTACCATAAGGGTCATCTATTCTAAATTCCCATCTCCCTATTACATATTTGCCAGATGTTCATCTAGCCCCTATTTGAATACTTCCCATGGTGGGAAGTTCATTATCTTTGAAGTAGCCTATTGCACTTGAGAATATCACAAATTATTCAAAACTTCAGTCGAGCTGAAATCTACTTACTTATAAATTTGATCTATATATCCTACTTCTGCCCTCTGGGGCAGTAAAATCTCATTATATCTTATAATGACAGGATTTCACATATTTGAAAAAGTTATAATTCCCCTAAGCCTTTCCTCTCTAAACTAAATATTCTAATCATCATTCTTTGGACAAAAGTAAAAATACTGGTGGTCCCACATTTTATATATTAGGGATGCTGAGGGGGAAAAAGCCTATATAATTCAATTTACTCATAAGTACAAAAAGCTGTATTGTGATACACAGAGCTTTGGTGCATTTGATGTCGGAGGCCCTGAGAGCAAATCCTGACACAGTCATGTGAAGACATGCCATTTACATTCTTTGATCAATTTTAGAGTTGAGGAAATACAGACAAGATGCTTAAATAATTTGTTCGAGGTTTTATGAATTGTAAAAAAGTGGTAGCATCAGATGTCACAGTGCTTCTAAGATAAAGCTTAGGCTCCTTAACTTCTCCTATGAGGACTTTTATAGCCTAGATTACCAGTCTCCTAACTTTTCTCTCCAACCCCATCTTTCCCTCTTCCTTTCTCCACTCCATAGGTCTACATTCCCACCACTAAGATCTTATCATAGACTAGGTTCTCCTTGATTGCCAGGCCATCTACACATGATGTTGCCTCTTTCTGGAATATTCCTCCCCCAAATCTTCACTTGAATAACTTCTATTCCTACCTCAATTCCCTATATCATCTCCCCCAGGAAGTCTTCTTTGAATATCTAGAGCCAAGTTCAGTGCCACTGCTACGTGCTCTCCTTGCATCCCATAGTTTCCTCGTTAGAGTACATATCCATCTTTTGTTTATTTACTTGTCTAATGCCTGCATAAACTTCAAGTTCTCTGAGGGCTGATATCCATCTCCTCTGTATACCCAGGGCTTAGTTACAGTGTTTAGCATATAACAGGAATTCACAATTATCTGTTGAATAAAGACTTCAGTTTGTCGTGTGTGTGTGTGTGTGTGTGTGTGTGTTGGACAGGACTCTGGCTCCTAAGCAGTTATCTGTGTAATTAGTACATATTTACAAGATAAATGTGACAGCATCCATATAGCATGGCATTAGGTATATTATGTCAGTAAGTGCTTTAGACAGGAGAGAAGTGTGCACACTCACAATTGTGAGAAGCAAATATTGTACCTCGTTTGTCTAAGATGCCTTAATATTTAGCCTTACTTCTGTTTGTCAAAGTTGGGCATATTCCCACCAGTCGCCCTTACAGTAACATTTACAGAGCAGAGAACAAATGGCTCATAGGTCCTACTTTTATTCTGACTGTCCCCATGATGGCCCTGAGCTACTGGTTCCCTTCAGCTGAAATGTAAACATAACTAAGCAGCGCTCTTTTCGCAAGTACCCCTGCCTCACTGTCCACTAATTAAAACCTAGTCATACAGAAAGTGCCTGTCTTTATCCATTTGACAAAGGCAGTATGAAACAGTCCCTGAGCTATCTTAATTTCTGGTTTCTGAGTATTCTACACCAGAGAGAAGGGAAGCAAATGCATGTGTTTCCCTCCAGGCACCTTTCCCAAAGGAATAAGCTGCCAGTGTTTCCCAACACTATACATGACTCAATGTAGAAGTCCTTCAATGCATTCATTTTCTGGAAACCACCTGGGCCCTCAACTTGAAGATGGTCATTCTTAGAAAGTGTTTTGACACGATAGCAAGGAAAACAGATGACAACATCATATGACTACGTTTTTTTGAAATTTAGAATTGCATCATAATCGGCTAATTTTTTTTTTTTTTCTGAAGTAAGATGTGAGGAAAGACTCATGAAATAACCTACATCAAGCAAACAGTACTGCCAAGCTTACTCTGGGAAAGTAAGTTTGCGTATCTGGAAAAGAGTGTGCCTATGGATCATAGATAAATCCACCTTAATAACTGACCCCTCAATAACTGGATCAACATGCCTCACCAGCAAATGCTAGAGCTCAATATTTTCCTCTTTCTTAATACCCTCTCAGAACCCCAAACTAGCAGATAGGGAAGGCAGGGCAGGTGATCTCATGGCCACCCCCTGCTCCAACTGCTAATGTCCTACTCTGGGCTGCCATGGCTTTGCTTTGAGGTTACTGTAGCAATGTATAAAACACTGATTCTCTAACAGGAGTGACCACATGGGGAGACTGGGTCTGATCCTCCCACATGATCTCAAATATCCAGCGTCTCTGATACCATCATCCTTGTCTACCCACTTGAAGATAATCATTCATTTTTTGCCTCCGGGTCAGAAAATGTCTCCCATTTCACCTGCTCCTCTTGGGCTGCTAACATAGTGATGCTGACCTTTTCTTTGCATCCGCATCTTTTGGGCCATCAACTCTCTCCAATACCATCTAATACCATACCACCTAAAGTGCCACTGCTACATATTTTTGGCTACCTGGCACTCCCTTTCTTTCCCTCTGAGGAGAAAACACTTTGCCTCTCTCATATGTTGCTCTCTTACAAGCTTCACCTTTAATGAGTCACTTTGTCAGTTCTACCTCTCAGTTTTTTCTTTCCAGAATATTTGAGTGACTGGTATCTACATCAGAGAGCGTTCAGATATATCTTCTAAGTTCCATTTGGAACCACAGCCCTTCCCATACCCAAGACTTATTGCTAAGTCTGGTTCACCAGGACCCCCTTTCAAGGACAACTCAGTTTCCAGTGAATTTCTCTTATCTTTTAAGTCTACCCATATCATGTCTGAGCAGTTAGAGATATTCATTCCTAGAGGCTTTGGGGCCACACAAAAGTCGTTAGATACGAATTTTTCACACAGACTTCTTTAAACATACTGACATATTCACAACACCTTGGATTTTATTTCTAAATGCCTAAAATGACACATCTATCCTGTCCCTGTAATTAGAAAAATCATTGAAGGGGCGCCTGGGTGGCTCAGTCGTTAAGCGTCTGCCTTCGGCTCAGGTCATGATCCCGGGGTCCTGGGATCGAGCCCCGCATCGGGCTCCCTGCTCCGCGGGAAGCCTGCTTCTCCCTCCCCCCCTCCCTCTGCTTGTGTTCCCTCTGTCGCTGTGTCTCTCTCTGTCAAATAAATAAATAAAATCTTTAAAAAAAATAAAAAAAAAATAAAAAAAAAAAAAGAAAAGAAAAATCATTGAAAAAGATGCCAAGGAAACAACTCAGAAGTAGAGAACAGAGTTCTATTCTGCCCCCAATCCCTTCTTTCTTTGCTCATCTTAACTACTTTCATCCGAAGCCTCCTGATGACACTCTCACATATGGAACCTCCTACAGTTAAGACCGACTTCACCGATGCCCACATCCCTGTGCTCTCTACCTGGTGGATAATCACCTACATCACACATACGTACTGACATCTGAGTAAGTGGTCAAGGTTCACTGTGGGGGAGACACTTCCAGTTTTGTAGAAACCATAGAGTTGACTCGAATGCTGTGGTTTGGGGGACCACCACTTCATTGAATCAGCAGCCTCTAAATGTCCCTTCTTTGCTACATTCTGAGGACCAAATACTAGAACTGTTGGTAAAAAGTAAGAAAAGGATAGTAAAAGGAGTAGAGCAATAACACCCTGAAGCCACCACAAGCTCTCCCCTCTCTGCTGGCACGTATCAACTATAGAAATTATCATTGTTCTTGAGAATAATAAACAATAAATCCCCTAACAAGTAGAAGTCAATGATTGCTACTCTGCGGTTTAGTAAACCCATAAAAGCAATTAAGCCCAAATGGTCAGGAGAAGAGCAAACGGATGGGAAATGAATATTTAGAATTTATGTTTTTGGAGTTGGGCTGTTGGGCTGTATGTTGAGACAACAAATAGCTTCTTGTCTAGGAATCTGGTAGAAGATACAACTGACTTGTCAAACTAGCCAATACCTTATCTGAGTTTTAGCTTTAACCCAGCTAGATACTATAGGTCCCTCAATATGTGACATTTCAAACTGATTTTTTGTGTTCCTTTCCCCTCCTCGTAAGTACTAGTACAATCTTACTACTATACAGAAATGATCAGAAGTTATTAATTTGGGGAATATTGAGCTTGTTCTATATAGCAAATATGAATTAGGACTACAAACAGTGTGATAATCAATCTGGAATCCACAATTATCATATAATGTTATTTATTTTATTATATGAAAATATAATAAAATACTCAAAACAATAAGTAGTATCTATTCTTGAAGTAAAAGGAATGTTACTGTTGTGTTAATGTGATATTAGACATGTGTTTGAATAAAGAGCAAGGTGATGTGGCAGGAAGAGCCCATTCCCAAGACTTGAGTGTCCAGGGTTTGGTCTTATTTCCTCTCCAAAGTAAGTGTCCCTTGGCAATTCATTTAACAATTCTAGGCCTCAGTTGCCTCTTATGAAAAATAAGGTGATTCAATATTGATCTGTAAGGTTTCTTCTACCTCTGAAATTATGATTCTACAGGTTGTTTTTTTTTTCTAAGAAATTTCCTATTAATTTTTTTTTATGAAAAAGAAGCTCACAATCTTACAAAATATGGTTAGGGCGGCCTTTTAGTTCCAATTTTATAAATAATACAATTGAAGCTATGTGAATAGTCTTGGTTCACCTAGTCATATAACTAGTTTAACACCATGAACATATTTAAGATGGGGATTTCTGGGTTTTTCTGGCATTACTGTACAGATATACAAAAGACAGATCTAGACAGATCTGTTTGTTTTTCATCTGAAAAATCAAGAGCATAATATCACTCTGGATATTTTACCATGTTAATGTTAAATTCAAATGAGTTGATATATGGGAAAGAATTTTGAAAGCTGTAAAATGTTATTCAAATATATTAACCAGACTACATACTGATGCTGAAAGCACCAACATCATTTTTAACTGATCTGTTTTATTTGACTCTATACATTCATCATCATAACTGGATAATTGGAAATTCTTACTTCTTTTTTTGCTATATAGAAAAAGCAGGCAATATGTACATGCTATATATCTTGTATAAGGTTCACTTGAAGTTTTTTTGGTGAAGTCAAAATTCAGATTTATTAATTCATTCAGCATATAATTATTGAGTACCAACTATCTGCCAGAGGCTGTTTAGAAAATATAAAGGTAAATAATGCAGACAAGCTTCTGGTGTCATGAAATGTAGAATGCAGTGAGGGACCAAGAAAAAAAAATCATATATTGATAAGTTCTTTGATTAAAAACAAACAAACAAAAACAATGGGAGAGTTAAGGTACAATGAGCTGAGATTTAAATTTCTGTAAGAACCAGTTAGATGAAGTGGATTACATTGTGCTAAATATACATGGATAAATCACCAGCTGACTAGGGATATCTAAAGAATACTAATGGATTAAAAATTAATCTACCAGAATGATTACAGAAACAGGTGAGTTCCGTCCTTAATCCTCTTTCATTTAATAACTGTACCAATATGCCAACTAATTCATTTTTTTGGTATATTTGTATGGTTTAAAATCTAACATACTATAAACATCATAAAAGGGAAAACCAAAATAATAAAGGGCAATACAAAAGAAAAATACCATCAAAATATTTATGCAAATAAAAACTATTGGTAATTACTACAGACTTTTATTCTGAGCCTTCTAGCAATGAGGCAAAGGGGGAAATTCCATGGTGTATATAACTTTCATCTTGTAATTAAAGAAAAAGATTTTCCTTTCCTCAGCTTTTCCTTCTCCTCAACTCAGAGAACCATTTGAAAAGAACAAACTTTATGTGGGAACCTTGTGCAATATAACAAACAATGCTGTCATAGTGGTCTCACCAAAAACGTGAGTTGTATATGTAGCTATCCCTTTACCAGTGAAAGCCAGAGAGAAGTGGTTTAATTATATCTTCACAAAGCAACTCGAAGAGTCCTTGTGTGGGGTGTGTGGGGTGGGGCAAGGAGAAGATAAAGTGATTTCTGAAATGCATCTTTCTGATGATAACCTGGTTTAATAGGGAAGACAATTTAATGGAGAAATAGATAAAAAAAACAATGATTCTGCAATTTTTTGATGGCTTAAAGCTGGGAGAGTAGAAAGTATGTTGGATGACAGAATCAGGATCCACTGAAACTATAATATATGAGCTGAATATAATGAAGTAAAATTTAACAGGTCTAATGTTAATGCCTAATGACCTAATGCCTAATGCTAACGGCTAACGTTTAATTGGAGCCAATATCCAGCTACACAAATCTTGGAATAGTTAGAGATGTGGTGGAGTAATATGTAATATGAAAAGTACTTATTAAGAATTGTTAAAATGCTAACTATGAATCAACAATATAATAAAGCATTTCCAAAATCATAAATCAGCAAAGGTTGAGAGTAACATCCATACAGTATTACAGGATAATAATAATATCACTTTATTCTTTGCTAATCAAACCTCAATTTACATATGTCACATAATTCTGAGCCCTAAATTTAAGAGAGATAAGCTAGAACTTGTTCAAATGATGGATGTTAGAAGGAATTGAATTCATGACAGGATATTCGATTAAAGGAATTAGTAAGGTTTAGCTTGGAATAAGGAAGACTGGGTGTATTATAGTATGAAGGCTGGTTTGCTTCAAAGAGCTGACAAAGGTTCATTTATTCTGTTTGACCACATGAAGCCTGATGGGCAGAAGATAAAAAAGAGGCTGATTTTAGCTCCACATAAGGAAACTTGTCAAAGATACAGTATCAGATGGGCTGCCTTTAGAGGCAGGGGTTCTCTTTCACTTGAGTGGAGAGGGTGTGAGGATTGAGAAGTGGTTGGTCTAGAAAACCATTAATGTCTAAACCTATCCTTGATATTTTTTATTTTTTCTACCGAACATAGATTGTCATCTTTTTCTTTCCTTTCTTTTTCTTTCTTTCTCTTTCTTTCTTTCTTTCCTTTCTTCCTTTTTTTTTTTTTTTAAAGAAAAAGCAACCTTTACAGGAAGAAAGTGAAACCTCAGGAATCTCCAAGTTGAATTTGAGGATTTTTTGTTTGTTTTGTTTTAAAGATTTATTTATTTACTTGAGAGAGAGAGAGCATAAGGGGGGAGGGTCAGAGGGAGAACCAGACTCCTTGCTGAGCAGGGAGCCCGATGAGGGACTCGATCCTGGGACTCCAGAATTATGACCTGAGCCAAAGGCAGTCGCTTAACCAACTGAGCCACCCAGGGGTCCCAAATTTGAGGATGTTTTATCAGAAATTTATATGCCTATGACCTCCCAAGGGGGAGGTGATTTTAATTTCTACAACTAATCTTTGGTATTTTATTCTAAAAGTCAGGATAGGCATGTATCAAAGTGGCTCAACAATGCTGATATTAATGTCCTTCTTTAAACAAAACATTTCCTAAAATCATTTGGGTTTGCTCCTGATGAAATATGCCAATGTGAGTAAGGAAAAATTATCACTGTAGCATCCTTTTTTTGGATAATGAACATTTCACTTGCTACCCCTGCTTCGATCACCTGGTGATACTATTCTTTCATTTCTCTCCCAGCAAGGCTGGTTTTCTGTAGGGCAACTGTTGGGTAGTACAACAGCTGATCTCAGCTCTCAGAGGGTTCATGCTGAGCAGCTGGTTGGATTTTGCTTTAAACTTGTTTGCACAGAGCTGCTGTGTACAGCTGTTTACCCCATCAAGTTTATCTCCCAAACACAGCACAATATAATTTATTTATTTATTTATTTTTTTGTTTTAAGGATACATATTTATTAAAACATTCCAACTATATTTTTAGAGTAGTGGGATTTGTGCCATCAATTTCAATTTAGGAAAGAGAATTACAGCTTTCAGGGAAGGGTCCACATAAAGTCTAGTTTTGTGTGCATCTAAAGAAAGAGAACTAATAGTTGGTGAATGCCTACTTTATGCCAGGCCCTGTGCTGAGTGCTTTAATTTGTTAATGATACTCACTAAGTTCACATTACTAAAAAATGGAATATCCATTTCTGGCATTTAGTACTCACCACACCTTTTTAAGGTCAGTGTTATAATTTATTTTTATAGGGAATTCTTCATAATAGGGGATCGCAACTGGCTTCTTAGGGAGAGTCAATCATAGAATAAAGAGGAACAGAAGGATTGAAGGGGACTTGTAAAGTGAGAAAGTGACACACTAGAGGTGAATATTCCAAGGAAAGTGAGAATTCCAGCAGGCAAGAGGAAGGACTGCAGGGGAAATGGGAAAGGTGATGCATGGTGGTGGGAGAGAGTGAGTCAAAGTGGCAGGGACCCAGGCATCAAAGGAGGGAAGGTAATGAGAAGCACCTGTGAAAAATTCTCAGTCTATATTTTTACCAGTTTACCCTAGGGCTGCATTGACAAACACCAAGTGAAGAATAGAGCCAAGTTTTTAGGTAATTGACAATGTTTTGTTTACTAAATGTATTTTATCATGTAAGTTTGGGGAACATTGACCTAAGGATCACCTAAAATGCTTGTTAAAAACACAGATGCGGTAGATACAAAGAACACATTGGTGGTTGTCAGAGGTGGGGAGTGGGCAAAATGGATGAAAGGGACAAAGGGGGGTTAAAACTTCCACTTAAAAAAAGAAATGTCATGGGATATAATGTATAGCATGATGACTATGGTTAATAATACTGTATTGCCTATTTAAAAGCTGCTAAGAGAGTAGATCTTAGTTCTCATTATAAGAAAAAAAAGTATAACTATATGTGGTGATGGATGTTAACTAGACTTATTATGGTGATCGTTTTTCAATATACACCAGTATTAAATCATTATGTTGTACAGTAGTCTCCCCTCATCTGTGGGGGATATTTTCCAACATCCCCAGTGGTTGCCTATGACAGGCATAGAGTTCAGATAGTATCAAACCCTATATATAACATGTTTTTTCCCATATATCTACATCTTTGATAAAGTTTAATTTATAAATTAGGCATAGTAAGAGATAAACAACAATAATTAATAATATAATACAACGATTATAACAATATACTGTAATAAAAGTTACATGAATGTGGTCTCTTTCTCTCTCTCAGATATCTCATTGTACTGTACTCACCCTTCTTGTAATGAGATAAAATGCCTAAAATGCCTAAAATTTGATGAAATGAAGTGAGGTGAATGACACTGGCATTGTGACATAGCATTAGGCTACTACTGACCCTACTACTGATCTTTTAACAATACAGCAGAAGGAGGGTTATCTCCTTCCGGACGGACCATAGTTGGCCACGAGTAATTAAAACCAAAGAAAGTGAAAACCTGGATAAGAGAGGGCCAGTGGACACCTGACCCTAGTGGTTAGTTCACAACCTCCTTAGGAGCTGCCCAGTGTAATCAGAAACTGGCCCCAGTATCTGCAGAACAAGGAGGGACTGAAGAAAGAGGCAGGCCACTCCAGATTGGTAGGTGGTAGTTTTAACAAGGAAGGGAACTTACATATAAGGCTTGTCTTGCATGGCCACAGGATGAGTAGGCTTCTGTACCTGCCTGCCAAATCTCAAAGTTTATATACAGGCCTTGACTGGGTTCAACCACATAGACCATCCAGATGTCCTCAACATCACTATCTCAAAGCTTATTCCTTGGAGCAACTTCTGGGAGTGGGTAAGGCAGTGGAATGCACATTCCAAAAGCAAGGGAGTGGGTTGGGAGCCTATGATTGCTGGGGTCCAGCTCACGGGTCAACCAGCGGTCACATGCTCTTGATGACCTCCCCCAACACTAATATGTTATACGTCAATTAGATCTCAACAATACTACTACTAATAATAATAACCACAGATACTGGCTCTGACCCCAAATCTACTGTAGTGGAATTTATTAAGAAGAGACCTAGAAAACCTTATTTTGAACAATCACCCTGTGATTCTTATGAGCAGTCCAATTTGTGAAACAACGATTGAGGAACACAATTGGTTGCAAACAACAGAATAGCCAGATGGCAAAAGCTTAATCCTGAAACTATTTATTTATTTATTTATTTACTTAATATTTACTTGTTTTTACCCAAGGAGTCTGGAAGTAGTTGGCCCCTATAGCTTAGAGATATCATTAGAGACCCAGGTACATGTAATCTTCCCACTCCCACATCGTAAACTAATGACTATTTGCCTCATACGCTTTGAATCAGAAGCTATCACAAAATGGCTACATCAGTCCAGACAATGGAGACTTCATTCAAGGCAGGAAAGAAGAGAGGAGAGAGAAAGCAATAGAGTTTGCTCCCTTTTCCCAGAGAAGGTAAAGTTTCCCCCCAAAACGTAAGCAATTTCACTTAGGTCCCATTGGAAAACACAGTGTAATGGGGCCACTACTAAATTAAGAGGAAGCCAGGAAGGCAAATATTAAACAGTCTCTAGTAAAGACAAGAAAAGGAGAAGAAAATTGGGACTAATGTTGAGTCAGGCAAACTACAGTGTCTATGACATTGATTTAGATCAATTTTAGAATTTGATGGATGAAGAATCCTGGGCTTGCTAGATGATGTGATTTGTTTACAGCATGGAAAGGATTACAGTTATACTCTGTTGGCTCTGACTCAGTGAATTATCCTCTGAATTACCTTGACACCTGTTCTGTAGAGGTTTTCAGTAGTATCCTATAAGATCTGAACTTTTCTGTTTCCTACTCTGGTTCCAAGTCACAGGTTTGTAAACACAATGTACCTTATTGATAATAGGGATTCCTGACTCCAATGCCCTATTAATTAAATCACAAGACTGGGAGTCAGACTTGGATATTTTTAACACATGATTATGTATTTTTCAAACTTTTGGATGAGCTGGCACTGTGAGATTTCACACAGAAAAGGCAGAACGAATCAACCTCTGTTTTGCATCCATTATTGACCACAGGAAAGTGATCTTCACACTTAAAAGGATAGGATAGACTTGACTAAGGGAAAATCAAAACCTCAGAAACTTTGGAAGGGAGTTATGGATGTTTGCATTAAATAATTTCAAAGTTCTAAGAATAAATGAGTTACATCAAAAGAAAACAAAGGAATCTGTAAAAAAAATCTAGGTTAGTAATTTTGGTGAAAAGATTGACAGAGAATTAATAAGGTGGTGAAAAAGCAGAAATGGGAAAATATTCCATAAATAAAATTTTCTCAGAGCTCAGTATTTCTCATTCTTCCCACTGAGAGTTCTGAAAAATATTGACCTGGAAGTCTAAGGGAGATTATTAAAAGACAGTGTAAAAAGACTTTGAAAAAAAAGTGATGATTATAAGGAACCACTCGAATTCTCTATGAAGATATTACATTTTTCAACAAGGCAACTGTGATAGGATCTATGACGTGCTTGGAGAAGACTGAGCTAAAGTAAGGCATGGAAGAGCATGGCAAAGAAAAACAGATTTCTAGCTTTTTTGTTTTCTTTTTTAAGATGATCCCAAGAACTAAATGTTCCTATTCTAAGGAATTTGACTTTTCTTAAAGTGTCTTCTTATTTTCTGTCTGTACATAATTTAAAATCAAAGCTAAATTTCTCTTTAAATCTTATACTTTTGCTAACTTATAATTTGTTATTCCTAAATTGTTTAGTTTAACTACAAATTTTACAGTAGTATTTATGGGAATCTTTTCTTCTAAAATATCTCACATATAAATCTAGATTTGAGAATAATTGTAAAGCATGGGCAATAAGTGAGTGGGGCAGGTGTGCCATAAAACTGGGCACAGTTGTGTCATCTTTATGATATTTTAAACCATTTCTCACTTACTTTATCCTAAAATGTGCTGTTCTTGTTTAGAGGGCAGATGTTATTTAAAAGCATTCATTGCCTCGTTTTCAAGAATGTTTCCTTAATAATATCTGTTCTGATAGGTCATAGGGAATTAAATTATTAAGTCTTTACTCTGACATGATTGTATCTTAAAAATAAGAAAAATTCTGGGGGCACCTGGGTGGCTCAGGCAGTTAAGCATCCAACTCTTGATTTCAGCTCAGCTCATGGTCTTAGGGTCATGAGATTGAGCCCTGAGTCAGGCTCTGCACACAACACATTGTCTGCTTGTCTCTCTTGCTCTGCTCCTCCCTCCACCCCTCCCACCCCTGCTCACACTCTCTATCTCTAAAATGAGTAAATAAAATCTTAAAAAAAAGAAAAATTCTGAAATGTATAGATGCAGTTTCAGAGTTAGAAAAAAGCTAATTTTAAATTACTACTTGGCTTTTGTTTTAATACAAATTTACCACATATAATATGTATATACATATTTTTTTTCTTTTTTCTCTTCTGTGGAGTACATCAGTATATGCACAGGTATGTGCAGGAGAGCAAGTGAGACTGAGACAGATATGGATGATATTCAGATAATATGCAGCCTCTTCGCTCAATTTCAGCTGGGCTATCTTTAGAACAATTAGGTAGCTATTACATTAATTAGGTGAATGACATATTAATTGCTTTGTTTTATTTTTACTTTTTTCACAGGAAGCAGCGACTTTCATATTTTTGAGTCCATTGTATGAAAACTTGGGAAGGACTAGATTGATTTTGATCAAGTGTGTTAACTTTAATTCAGGATTCCATTAATAGGAAGGTATACATACATAATTTTTAAAATACTTAGGGGACACCTAGGTGGCTCAGTCAGTTAAGCGTCTGCCTTCGGCTCAGGTCATGGTCCCAGGGTCCTGGGATCGAGTCCCACATCGGGTTCCTTGCTCAGCGGGGAGCCTGCTTCTCCCTCTGCCTGTCTCTCTCCCTGCTTGTGCTCTGTTTCTCTCTGACAAATAAATAAATAAAATCTTTAAAAATAAATAAAATAAAATAAAATAAAATACTTAGAAATACAGAAAAACTAAAGTAAGAAAACATAACTTAGTATGAACTCACCACCTGCAGTCCAACTTCGCTAGTGCCTTCATGTATGTTCTTCCACTTTTTCTGCAGTGAACGTAAGACTGAATTCACACCATCAGTGGTATTTTATCATCTGCTTATGTCTTTCTTTCTTATTTTTATTTTAAAAATAATTTTAGGAGAGATGGTATTTATGGGACCCCAGAGCTCTAGATGCAGAAATATTGGATAAGGACATCTGGGTGTCAATTCTATTTTCGTTCCTTTGATGGGAGATGGTCTTGCTGGTGCTGACCTCAGATCAAGCCCAGTAGGGCCCAATGTTGTAAACATCACCCTAAACAGAAGGTACAGAGTGTCAGACTAAGTTCTGGAATGGTAAAGAATCGAGGGTATACAAACTCAGTGGCAAAGCAAGAATTCAGCTTCTTGATTATTCAGTTTCAGGACCCTGCCTGGGTGGAGAATGTCTGGCAACTGGCTTTCTTTCCTTGAAGGGAACCCAGAGCAAGGGGTAAGTTGCACTAAGGCATGGTGTGCCAGCTCCCTGTCTGTGCTATCACCTCACTTTGCTTTAGTTCTGCATCCTGGCTAAACAGATGACATCCTCAGAGCAGGCATCCTCTCTTTCCTCAGTTCTGCAACCCGTATGTAATGCTGCATGGTCTACCATGAACACAGTTTCATGAGAATAGACTTACATGTTTGCCTTGTTGTAGAGATGCATACTATTGATAGACATCCAGGTAATTTTCAAGTTTTCTTTATTACAAATAATTCTGTGTGAAACTTTCTCGTACATATATTTATGTATCTGCAGGGTAAATTCCTAAAGTAGAGTTGCTTATATGTTTGCAACTCATTTTAAATTTTAAAATGAGGTATGCTCATTTTAAATTTTGATGTAGACCCTGTATTTGATTTGTACACCATCATGAAATAACACAGGTTGGAAAATATTGAAAAGAAGACTGCCTTCAGATAGTGTACTATTTAAGTGGTACATAGTTAACAAATTCACATTTAATAAAAATTATAAGTAAGCTGAAATCTTCCACATTATTATTAAATATTCACCATTAAAGTCCACCATTTATTTGCATTTTAAGTGCATGTATGACACATCTCTAAGCCCAATTAATCAGCTGGCATCTTTGGTTAATGTTGATTTTAGCTAAAATGTGAAATTCCCTCATAATAGCACAAAGCCAGACAAATAAAGAAACATGTTTAGCACCATGCAAATTAATGCAAGGTCATAGGCAAGACCCACGAAATAATTAAACCAGGTTAAGGGAGCCATGATTTGGGAGACTAAGAATTTTAATTAAAACTGTTATTGAGTTCAAATGAGGGGGTTCTGTCTGTAATTAGTGAGTAATATCTTTCTGCATTAATCAACGTCACCAAAAACTGCCTAAATTAACAATTCGCTTTTCCTATATTGCTTCAGGTTTGTGGGGTTAGTGGGGAGTAAGTTATATAAAAAAGTAATTAAGATTAGAAGGACACTTTTAAAAATCTTGCTTTTCTACCTGATTTAATCTTGGGTACCATACTTGATAGTAGTGAATTAACACATATTTATTGAATACTGGCTACAAAAGAGTCATGGTTGGAACTACAAAGAAGGTTTAGCTGCCACTTATAAAGGACATATGATGTGTTAGGCACTGAATTAGGCATTTTATAAACATTGTCTTATTTTTTTCCCTCACAAGAACCTTTTTATAGTTGAACATACCTTTTTCTGAAGAAATGAATGATTTACCCAAGTACTTAGCAGTAAATTACAGTGGAGATCATGAAAATGAGACTGGAGAATATGGCTTAGATGTGCAGTCAAAATGGACCCTACCAAGAAGACACTGATCTGCCCCACCCCGTTGCTGTCAGCGGTGGACAACCACGATCCTTCCTGCCTACCTCATGCCTGACAGCAGATCAAAGCACACCCTCTGAGAGCAGGTGGGTGTGAGAACTGGAGAGAACTCTCTGAGGTGACTGCTCACCAGACAGGTAAGTGACTCATTCCTTGGGGAACACTGAGTAATAGGTAGGGGGAGAGGGCAAGAAAGTTGCTGTCACATGTCCTTTGGAAATTGGAAGCCAAAAATGTAGAAGTGCATCACTAACAGATTTTGGATTCAAACTCAGTGAAGTGCCAAGTCAATGTTCTTCCAGTGTACTGTTCCCTGTCCGTAGGACCATAGTCTCCTCCAATGGGAAGGAAAGATGCATACCGATCTCAGTCCAGATCGTTCTGTTTCATAATGTACCTCACCTTCAGCCCTCACTTAGTCTCCAGCCTGGGAGCCCAATTTTACTACTAGTGGGTCAGATGCTGTTTGGGGCATGATAAAGAAGAACTCTGGAGGATTACAGGGGGCTAGAGTTTCAGGATTCTCTTACTGACAAATTATTCTTGAACGTATTTTTTCCCCAGAAGCAACATGGTTGCTTCACTTCACATATTGAAACAGCTCACAGGAACTGAAAACAAGAGCCTTTTTTCCCTTCCTTTCTTCACTCACCCTCCTTTCCTTCCTCCCTCCCTTCCTTCTCTCCTTCTTACTTTCTTTCCTTCCTTCCATCCTTCCTTCCTTCCTTCTCTCCTTCCATCCTTTCCTCCTTTCCTTCCATTTATCCAACAAATATTCACTAAAATTTCTGCTACGTGCTGGGGCCAAAACATCTATTATAATATTGCTTAACACTGCAGCTCATCTTTTATGAAGGCCTGTATAATTTCTCATGAATCCTAATATTTCTCTTCTCCATAACAATCTCACCAACAAAGGTGAGATTACAAAATTTCATTAAAACACTGGTTTCTTTAAACAGCTATTAAATTGTTTAAACCCTATAAAAAGGATTGTAAAAGTGGATTAACATCAGCCCATTTCCCTCTGTTGGAGATCCGTATTAATGTTTCATATGAGTAAAATGAAACTCCAAACCTCAGAAATACTCCAATTACTTTGTTATTTGGGAAAATTTTGCTGTTTTGCTTTTGTTTTGTCAATGATGGGGTTATGTGGCATTTAGGAAAACAATTTTTGGGACAGATTTTGAAAAAAATACATATATGAAAATTTATAAATTGAGGCATCTTATTATTCGCTGGCACTATCTCTCTGCTTCATTAAGGCTATATTTCTTCCTCTTTGCCCAGGAAAACCGCTATCTCCAAAGGTAAGTTTTAAATTCTATTAAACTTAAATTGCTCAGTTACTGCAGGATCCCAGACATGCATGTGCACGTGCACCCCCCCACATCCCCGCCCCCACACACATGTATTTTAGAAAAAAAGCCAGGGCCAAGTGATAAAAAGGCATAATACATAAAAGAGAAAATGAAATGTAAAAAGAAGAGATACAACCTGAGAAAAGGAGCGGCAGAGAACAAGGGTGTGTTAATGCACAGTCAGCTTTTGAATTGGGAAGTCTGAAAGAGCAAATAGCTTCTGAAGCAAATACGCATGACACGACTATAGATTTCTGGATAATTAGGCATGAGAAATGGTAAGTGATATATTCACCTACTGCATTTATGTTCTTTTGAAGGTACCCAGCATTTTTTTTTTTCCAGTAGATGGTTTGAGGCTTGGAAGTCAGGTAAGATAAAACTGAAAAGAGTGATAGAGATTCTTCTAAAATAGTTTTTGGCAAAAAAAAAAAAAAAGGTTTTGTCCAAAAACAGGACCATCAATTTGACAGCTAAAGGTGGCCTCCTAAGTTGCACTGAGTACCAAACACAAGGTGCAGAATTCTTAAAGGACTTAAGTTTCTTCTTCTTCTTCTTCTTTCTTCTCCCCTTCCCCTTCCGCTTCCGCTTCCCCTTCCGCTTCCCCTTCTTCTTCTTTTTAGTTTCGGGAACATAGCAATAACAAGTACAGAAGGAACAGCTGCGAGGATTGGCCTCGCTGTCCGTTAAAGATTGGCTGAGTCAGAGATTGGAAGTCTGGCTGGTTTCTAGTCTGCGGACTCTCACTACACACCACATGACTTCTTCATACACAGGAGGGTAAGATAGAGAGTCCTGCCCCCTTTATGAATTGGTCATCAGTTTGTTGTTGTGTTGTTTTTCCCCCACTGGTCTCCTGGAAATATTCGGTAAAGTGCCGCTATATTAGGTAATCTTCTGTGTAAATACTCTGTGACACACTACAAAATAAATACAATAATCAATCATGCTTTTACAAAATATCTATTATTATTAATTGGCCAACTCTACCCTTGAAGCAGCTTCAATAGTCTCAACATGTTAGGAGCTCTAGTGGACAAAAGAGAACATAAAATCTAGTCTTCAGCAATTTCAGATTTAACTCTTATTAGAGGGACCTGAGTAGAACACAAGACCTAGACAAAAGCGAATGCTATGTAGCAGCGAAGAATTTTGGACAAGCAAGCGGAACAGTCAGAGTGCAAAGTCTGGAATCCTTACTGTTTCCAACAAATGTCATCTGGTCATTTTCCTGGGAGGCCTCTCATGGTACCAACCCAAAGATCTGGTCTAAATGCTTTTGTTCAGAGGCAGTAAATTGGGAGTGGAAATATGTATTGATACTCTCATGGGGAAAACTAGCCATTCCTAACTGCTGTTCACGTCTCTTCTCCTGCCCATCAAGTCTGAGCCAGATTCTTCCACTGTTCAAGCTTCCTAGGGACATTTCCTGAAGTATCCCACGCTGTTCTCTCCTTTTCATGGTTCTATGGCCTCTCTGCATGGCCAAGATCTTTCCTCATCATAGGGGAGTGAATTGCTCCTGGGGTAGAGTGTTAATTGTCTCTTTCTTCCCCTCCTTTCATTCACGTATGGACACATTCCTTCATTCACCCACTCAATGAGCACTCATTAAGAGACTTGTATAAGCAGGTACTATTCTAGATTTTTGGGATACATCAGTGACAAAAGAGATAAAGAGCTCCACCCTTGAGGAGTTGAAACTCTAGCAAAGGGAAACAGACTGTTAATAATAAACATACTAAAAGATCTACATAGCAGGGAGAATTGAACCATTTAATGGAAAACAAATGGGAGGGGAATGAGCAGTAGGAAGGAGAAGGAGCAACACTTTGCATATTAAATAGGGCTGCCAGTAGAGGCCTAATTGAAAATCTGAGATCTGAGAAAAGAGAAGCAGTAAGAAGCCAGGAGGGCTGGAGCCAGGTGAGCAAGGAAGATTACCGTGACAAACGAGGTCAGAGAGGGAATAGAGGGGACAGATCATGTAAGACTTTATAGGTCCTTGTAAGAACTCTGGATTTTATTTTCAGAAAATTTGTTTAATCTATAAATCCAAATTATGAAATAAAACTGAATAAAATCATACTAATTTGCAGAGGGCTGACTGAACTAATGAACATATATGACATTTTTTCCTTTCTGATTGTGACATGAACTCATTTCAAAAACCTATATTCTACATCTAAATTAAAATATCTACACACATTTTTTAATCTTTTAAATTTAGGGAAAAAATAACCCTAGAATTATCCTCAAAAATATTTATTCTTTCATCTCTTCAACTACATCCAAGAGAAGGACTGATTGTACTAAAATCTATGTCTGACCCTGTCAGCTTAAACTCTAGCTTAAATTCTAACAACAGTTGTAATGACTGATATGCGGCTCCACAGCTCAAGTAGAAACAATGGGTAAAAGTTACAGGACCAAAAGTCATGGTTGAACATCGGAAAAGGCAACTCAAGAGGTCCAAATACAGAACACGAAGCAGGAATCTCCCCAGTAGTGAATAAATTTAAACAGAGGCATGGTGACCATCTAACAAAAATCTTAGAAGGACGATTCCTATTTTGCCAGATGAATGGGGAAGACCACTTCTCAAGAATTCTAGAACTTCAACGGACTTTTCTTAAATACTATGAGTCAGATATTTCTAGAAGCATTTTATATAGATTATCTCATAACTCACACTATTCTCAAACCTTTGAGTCTGGATTTTATTGTGCTCATTTTATAGGAGAGGAAATGAACTGTCCAAGTTTATAAAACTAGTGAATTAAGGGGGAAGTATATAAATTCATACCGGTCTCATTCTAAATCCTTTGTATTTTTTGTTGTTATTCCTTCCATACTAGCTCTCAGAAACCAGAATCTGAAAATAGTCTACAATCCAACCTTTATCTGATTATTACTTATTTCCAGAATCCATTTTGCT
Source organism: Neomonachus schauinslandi (assembly GCF_002201575.2). Classification (NCBI taxonomy): domain Eukaryota; kingdom Metazoa; phylum Chordata; class Mammalia; order Carnivora; family Phocidae; genus Neomonachus; species Neomonachus schauinslandi. The sequence goes on along the minus strand of NC_058416.1, from coordinate 31,756,913 downwards.
CAGCAGTCATATATTAAGTTCCTCACACGCTTAAGGCATTGTTCTAGTGCTTTGAGACACAGGTGAAGTCACAGACATGGAAGATAATCATTACAATTAGATGATAAGTAGAACTACCCCTTGTACTGTGATCTTGATCTTAATTATTTCCTGAGTACCCTCCATGTATTTTTCTTTTTCTTTCTTTCTTTCTTTTTAACTTCAGTGTCTTTGCTTTTTTTATGCTGCCTATAAGACTATCATCTAACTATCTAATGGATAAATACCTCGACAGCTTTATTACTCAGTTGTAAATAGAAACACCACTGAACCTAGCTTCGGTGAAGGCAAACACACAACTAAGGACATTTACTGACTTTATGTAACTAGAAGGACATAGGGTCCTATGGGTCACTAGGTCCACCAACTCCCATGGTGTCATCATGTCCTGCCTCATGTTCATTTTCCCACTCTCTCTGATTCACCCCCTCACCCATCTCCCTGCCTGACTTATCTCTACCTCGTTTAATTATCTCTTATTATAAGAAAGCATTTCTTAGGTAGCAGGGTCCAGGACTGCAAAGAGTTCAGGCTTCAACTCCTTTAAACTCCTTGACCCTCAAGATAAGGCCTCTGATCTTCCAGTTCTAAATTTTAAAAATTTCCCAAAAGAGGACACTTAATAAAGCCAGCTTGATCTGCTGCGTAGGGTACTATGGATGGTTGGGTATGGTCATGGAGCAAACATGGGTCACAGAGCAAACATGAAAGCAACAGCCATGGGATTAGAAATCCCACCAGAATCACACAATTAAGCTTGTAGGGAAATAGTTCCTCCAAGGAAAATGGGGTATGTTAGAGGAGCCCAACAATTAAGCAACACATGTCCATCACAAGTCCCATATGAAATGCTATCTCCTTCATAGTGTCTCCTGAGCCACATCACATGTATGATCTTTCCCCTTCTAAAATCCCTGACACATTGACCATCTGGTTTCAATTGCCATTTACAGCCATGTTTATGCCATAAGTGACTTAGATCTTTTACATGAAGTTCTGGGCCAAACTCATTATTTAATTCCCTGAAATCCATGAAAGAGTCTCTCTCCTGAAAGCAGAGCCTAACAAGCACATGTTACTGGAAAATAGAGAAAGGAGCTTGCACTGGCGAAGAAGGACATGAACTCTTTTATTGACCCACAAATTTATTCATTCAAAGATGTTCATTGAAAGGCTACCATTCACCTGGCATTATGCTGGAAGCTGATGAAATAACAATGACAAAGGCCAGGTGTTGTCCCTCTTCCTGAGCATACATACCAGTGGAACTAGATGTTCAGAAAACAAGCAAATAAGCACAGAATGAGGAAGTATCTTTGGAATTAAGAAAAAAATTCCTAGAGTGCTATGTGGGGCATAACTAGGACATCTAACTTGGATTGTGGGGTGAAGGAAAGCCCATTTGGAGAAGTGCAATTTGAGTCAAGCCCCCAAAGCTGAGTAGTAACATGTAGGTGAAAAATAGGAACAAAGTGGCCTAGATAAAGAAACAGCGTTTATGAAAGCTTACAGCCTTTCAGCATTTTAAAGAAACGTCAAGAGAGCCCATGTGGTTGGTGCTCTTGGGAGTAGAAGCACACTACATTTCATCATTTCTTTCCCCTTCCACATGATGAGTTTTTCCAATCTTTCCCTGGCTCTCACAGTGAGGGATCTGGACAGCCAGGGTCACCTGAGAGAGAGGTCCCTGTGGAAGGTAGGACAACATCATCAAGACTGGGACACCAAGGCTATATATTTGCCAACGTCACTCTATTGTCAATGGCAAAATGACAAGTTCTGGAAACAGCACTGAGGAGACTTCATTTGACAATCTGGACATCTAGTTTATTCCCTTTAGAAGTGGGTCACATCACGAACTATGTCTGAATTTTCTGTTCTTGTCTATAAATTGGGGACACTCCCTTACAAAGTTGCTTTCAAGTTTTACATGATGTGGTGTGCACAACTTTAAAAGATCAAAAGTGACATGCCAAGGCAAAGATACGGGGTTCAGGACTGGTTTTTGTATATTTAGCATTCAGGTTAAACCCCTGCACATTGCTTACTCTCGCTGCAACATCCCTGGTACTCCAGATCTGGTATGGAAGCATAAGCTCTCGTTTGTGTGTGTGTGTGTGTGTGTGTGTGTGTGTGTGTGTGAGAGAGAGAGACAGAGAGACAGACAGACAGAGAGAGAGAGAGAGATTGAATGTGTAATGAATGTGGTGAATTCATGTTTTGGCTTGTGTGGGGTGTGTGGCATGCATGCATGTTTGTGGTGTGTGTCTGGCATGAATATATGGTGTGTATGGATGCATATGCCTGCATGCATGTGTGTGTGTGTCTGTGTGTGGCATGAGAAAGTGTGATGTGGGGAGATACACATGGGCTGAAGTCAAGAATCTATTATCTGGAAGTATCCAACTTCATTCCAATTTCTGGGCGTATCCCAGAGATGGTCCATTGCTCAACCCAGAGATTGCCAGCTCGAAATAAACCTAAGCCTTTGCTTTCTAATAGTTTGACAGGGGTCAAACCAGAACCCTCTGGGAAATAACAGAGGCTGCACTGCCCAGGCTTGGGGATGCCACCAGCCTCCTAGAACACTGTTGATGCCTAAAAGGCTATACCAGGAGAGAGAGGCCATTGGCAGGTGCATGCTCTCAAACCTCCACTGTGGCAAGACCTCTCCAGGCCAACCTTGGGCCCCTGGAAGCTGGGGAGAGGAGACCATGTTTATGAAATCAGCTGTTGTGATGGCAGTCAGAAGAGAAGCAAGTGCATTCTTCAGGTTTACTATAATCCCCCTTTACTCAACTGTGTGGGAATTGGCAAACATTTGTGTCCTGGTTCCTACATTGCCTACATCAGGGGACAGCAAACTGGAAAACTATACAAGACCTAGAGCCATGTGCAACACTTCTCTGATCGCTTGTTCCCAGGGTGGTGCGTGGACAAAGAGGGCACTCCAGGGGCAAGAATGCCAAGAACAACCTCACATAGTCTCTGGACATACACTGCACTGACTGTACCTCCAAAACATACTAGAAGAGATTTTTAAATCTAAACCAATGCCCTCAAGTTCGATTCACTATACTCTGGAGCACATGTCCATCTTTGTAGAGAAAAAGGAGAAAACGAAGTATAGTTCTTCCTCATAGAAAATTCACAGTCTAATGGAGAGACAAAGAGTACCAGCTAGAAAACAAGTACGGAAAAATATGATCCTGGATTGAATTCTCAAATTTGAAGTACAGAGTTGGAGGAAACCCATTAAGAACATCTTTATGAATGGGGCTTGAGTTTGGCCCTACCAAGAGATGGATTTTGCTAGCCACCCTGGCTGACAAGTGGGAGAGAAGGGCAGAGAGAGATCACTTGGATGGGACAGACTCTGCACTTAGGAAAATGTGGGTATTTGAAACAAGGTGTTTATCCTTTAGGATCTCTAGTTACCTATGAGGTTTCCGAGGGCCTGCAATAATGATGCTTGGAACCTAAAACAGTAAATACCCAAAATCTAAACAGAAAATTTAAAAATCAAAATTATAAGTATTTCATTACATCTATAAAACATAGCATCACTTCCACTAACCAGCTGTGTCTCAACATACATGTGGTAGATGTTTGCTATGATGAGTGGTGAGACCCCCAAGAGAAAGAGTGGTCAGACCAAAAAGGTCTCAAACAGGCGCTGCTTTAAAGGACAGACTTCAAGGGGGAACCTAGAAAATGTTACTTTTCTAGACATTGTCTTTTTTTTTTTAAGTTTTTTTTTTTTTTTTTTTTAAAGAGAGGGGGGGGGGGGAGGGCAAAAGAGGGGGGAGGGGCAGGCAGAGGGAGAAGCAGGCTTCCCACTCAGCAGGGAGCCGATGCAGGGCTCAATCCCAGCACCCTGGGATCATGACCTGAGCTGAAGGCAGACACTTAACCGTCTGGGCCACCCAGGCGCCCCTAGACATTGTCTTCTTTATCTGAAAAAACAATGGGGTTTTTTAATTGGGCTCTCTAGAGGTCTGGGCATCATAAAACCATAAAGGAACCATAGAAATTTTACAAATTTACAGAGAGATCATTTAATTCAAGTCTTGGAGTAAAGCAGTCAGATTGTGTAGTATTTGAGGATGGTATTCAATCACTACTACCTGGGGGTAAAACTTGTATAATGTTTTACCTGAATGTACATGCAGATCCTGCTAACTACAGTCTACATAACCTAACCAGCTGTACAAGGTTGTTTCAGTAAATGTTTTGTTATGAAGATGAGAGTTACAAACAATGGAAAAAACCTCAGTGATACATTCAGAATTGTGCTGAAGCCAAGATCTGGAGCTACAGAAGTACATCACTTGTCTTTGTTGCTCTTACATGTCAATGTGCTCTCACAGCTATTTAACAACTGTTCTTTCTGCAAATTCTGTAGCTTTATCTGACGTGTTAAATACTTTTACCTGAATTTGGCAGACAGGTAAACCAAGTTGAAGAGGTAAAATTGAGTCTAAGGTCACAGAGCTGGTTTTAAAGGAGGAGCTAGTCTCTTATCTACTAATCCCAGTTGTTCCCATGATGTCCTCCTGTCCCAGAGTTCTATGGGGCACTAGTTTTTTTGTTGGTACTCTGTGTGTGTGTGTGTGTGTCCAAATAGGCTAGCATATTTGTAAATTTCTAGGAGTGATATGCAATATATATTTCCCACAGTTATTTAACTAAAAATCATTTTCTCTAGGTATTCCAAAGAATATATTTTGAGAAATTTTTATCCCTACATGAAATCTCTATTAATCTTGGAAGAAAACAGGCCCCTACCATACGCCTTACTATACCTTGCATATTTGATCATATTGTTGATAATGATACACAACCATTTCAAATCTGTTATCTTTCCTCTAAAAAATTTGCAAAACCAAGTAAGAGATGCCTAATGCAGTTTGTTTAAGAAACTCCGATTAGTGGTTCAGACAGATGCTTTCTGGAATAACAACCAGTAAGCTGTGACTGGAACACTATGAAATGTTTTGCACATAAAATGAATCCTTATGCATGGAAAGTCAATATCTGTTGTGAGTGGTTATCGTCTGGTGGTTAGTTTGAAGGGCTGGGAATTAGAGTAGCTCATTCCAGCTGAGGCTCTCACTCCTCAATGAAGAAGAAGGCGCCAGTAAGTTTACACAAACCCAAATGTGTTCTGTTCTGGCTTTGTCCCAAGTTAGCACAAAAGGCACAACCCACACCTTTGGAGCACTTGCCATATGTAAAGAGTAAACTTTGCCAAAAGAGAGCAGGATTTCTCTTCAAAGGCTAAGAATGCTTTATAGTATCCCCCAAAAGAGTCTTGATATTTCATTCTGTATAGAGCAGGGAATATGGTAGCCACTCAATAAATCTACTTTGAGTAGATTTGAGTAATGTTGAACTTCCTTCACTGAGACAGAAAAGTTGCTTTGTGCCCGTATGTGATTTTCTTCTATCAGTGGCATACATTTTAGACCAGAAGCTCTAAGAAGGCAGAGATCATGGGGTCGTCTTGATATCAAAGCAAGTACTAGATTCAGTTAATTCAGAAAAAAAGCAGCAAGTCCATTTATATGAAATTCTGGAAGTCAACTGGAGTTATTCAAATCATTAGCTTAACTTTTCGGCCATGAGTTAGACATGATGAGGAACTTACATGCTTCTAAGTGACCAATTCCACCAAGACTTATTATCTGTTCAAAATAAAAATTCTCCTAAATTTTATCCATGGAAATGCACTGGTTATTTCCTCGTCTTTGCAGACTTTTTAGCTGGTTCTTCTCCTTACAATGGTTCTTTGTCTCTCTGTGAATATATGCTATCTTGGTGGTTATTTCTCTCCCCTCTTCTCTCTCTCCCAATTTTTGGTGATGGTTAATGGTCAATCACTGTTGGGCTAATAACATGAGAAACATGCCTAGGAAAGTCGAAGAAATTAAAGAGGGCCTTTTTTAAAGGTAGCCACTGTGTGACTCCCCTGTGGTCCTGTGGCCATTTCCTAGTGCCCTTATATTCCATGTATTCACTGAATGAAAGCCGTAGCTTTCACTGCCACCTGGATGGAATAATGGAAAATCACAGAACCAGGAAGTAGTTGAGTTTGGAGGAATCTAATCCAGTACACGTTATGTAACAGTTACAATTATGGGCTCTTGACTCAAGACTGTTATTTTCTAGCTCTGCCATCCCTTTCAGGAGGACTACATTTTCTTTGCTTTGGCTTCATCTATAAAATGCAGATAATCACAGTACATATTTCAGGAACCCCTGCGTTGATTAAATAAGTGTAGCATCTGACATATGGCAAATATCTCATAAATGTAAGCTGCTATTATTATTATTTAGCAATAACAGCCATTGTTATTAATGGTAGGAGGAGGAGGAGAAGGAGGAAGAGAGGGGAGGAGAAGGAGTGGTACTATTTATTATAGGAGGAAACTGAGGTGGACAGAGGTTAAACGGATTTTTTTTTAAAATCATAAAAATAAGAAGGGGCAGAGTAGCTTAACTTCAAAAGCCATGACTCATCTCAAACTCGCGTCTAAATGTCATCTCTTGGCATTCCCCAACTCTGCCATTCGTTTCCCACATTCAGGAGCCATGCCTGACTTGTGTATTTGCCACCTCCTAGGTCTGGGATACCACTGTGACATGGCAGGAGGTTCTCACTACATATAAATGAATAGCAACTTTAGGGTTGCACAAAGGATCAAGAGTAAGGGATGAAATAAATCATGAAGTTGCATCCAGAGGACTTAAAATATATAATACTTCAGATTCTGAGGATAGAAAATGATGATGTTTTCTTGGAATTTTAAGAGTTTTAGAGAAGTAAAGATAAGGCAATTCAGACATAAGTTAAAACTAGAGAGCAAAAGGAGCCAAAATCAGCAAAACAACAGCAATACATACATGAAAAGAAAGTATATAAATTTCAGGCAAGCCAGTATTAAAGAGTTTATGCTTCTGTACTGCAAAAATTGAATGTATGTGTGTAATCTATTCATGCATATAAACTTTGTTTAGCAAATGGTGATTGTTTTATACTTAAGGTTTTTTCTTTTTACTTTTTCATTTCTCCTAATATTTGAAAACTTGCTAACAAAGATTGTGTCTTCATTTCAGGTAACTGTTTGAGTTTGACAGTAGCATCTGCTTAGGTCAATTCAGTTCTAACCAATATTTTATTTATCTTTTAACATGCTGATAATGAAGCAAAGTAACAGTCAATTAAATGTTTAAAAATTAATTAAGCGAAATTCCATATATTGATTAAATTGTATCCACTTTTTATAAACACCAGAAGAATCTTTAATTACAGTTAAAAGAAGAATAGAAATGTAAAGATTAAAGATTTTGGTTACTACTCTGGGATCTATATATTTGAATATTAAGACTTTTCTTTCACTACTTAGATAACTCTAGAACTTGCATTCTCAACAGAAATGTAAATTGGTTCCTGAGGATGAAAAAAATTTTACTCTCTCTCTATATGAAGTGCAGATATACATATAGTACATATATAGAAAACAATATATTATCAAATGAACATTTCATGGGGAGAGCAATTAGGAAAACATTTTCTAAAAGCCTCCATGGAGGGGTAGGCTAATAACCAAAAAAGATTGAGAAATACTGGTCTAAAATTTCAAAGCTCAAATCTTACCTGTACTACCCTGTTTTGATTCAGAAAAAGAGCATTGTGCCTCCTAAACGCACCCTCCATCATGCAGTAGTTTGATTGTTCTTAACCTATCTTTACTAAGTTTTCCCATGTTTAAAAACAGTTTGCAGGAGAACAAATCTGGGTTTGACTCCCACTTTAAGTTCTACTTGCATATTCTGTGCAATGGAACTAACCTCTCTTAGCTTGTATTTTAAGTCTGCACAGTGAAATAGAGCACCCACCATACACGAATGTTAATGAGGAGTTGACTAAGGTACTACAGGGCAGTCATTTAGCTCAGGGTTGGGCACAGGCTGGACACTTTGGGTGAGTGTGTATTACAATTGTTCTAATTTTTGGTCTTGGATTGCTATTTCCACAAGGAGGCTGTAACAACCATGCTTTTGAAGCCCAATCAAAACCAATTTAGACCCTTCCCACTGAATGAAAGGTGAGTGCATTTTAAAATCTGGCCCTCCCTCATCCTATTCTTTTTTGACAATATTTCAATCTAAACACATTACAAGATAAACCGACACATATAAGTATATGTATGTCTAGGGGCACATGCAGATGTATATATATTTATATAAGACAGACAAAGATCAAAGAGCACTTTGGGGAAAGGTGATTAAAAAGGAAAATTAACAGACATTGTTCAAAAGAATCCTCTGAATGGCAGAAGGGTAGGATTAACTGCCTGTTTTCCAATTCTGCATGAGTATACCATGAAAAGAGATACCAGTCATACTTCATTATAGCAATACTGCAAAAAAATTCAAATTATTTCATCTTGTAATGATTTTTTCTGTGAACCATATTTACCCTTGGCATGAGCTGGAGCTAAAAACAAAACAAAACAAAACAATCCATCAAATATTTATAGGGCACTCAGAAATTTATAGTGACTTCAGAAATGATGTTTTCTGATATACTTAACTCAGTATTTCCTTTCCTCCTCCAAGATGATTTGTTTATTATAACTGCCGCTTGCATAGCATTTTATTTCTCTGCTAGAGAGGCAGCTGAATGGTGATACATGAAAGCTGGGAAAGATTAGGAGAGCTGACCAGTAATGCTTGAGAGCAGAAACCAAACTTGAAAGAGCTGGGCTGGTACAGAGCTGGACATTGTGCCTTCCATACCTAGAGTTCTAACAAAATATACTCTTCCATCAATTGCTTTTTTTATTAAAAAGCCATAATTAAACAATAACCAAGCATTAAACCAATAAGTATTTTATTTTAGAGACTGCATGTTTTATGAACAGCCAAGAAAGAAAACATTTATTATATAGCGTTATTAATTGTAGATTATTTGTTGCAAACAGATCCACAAAATGCTATTACTGTAGACCATTCCTCCTGGGATACAAGAATGACTTTGTTATGCAAAATGTCTCTCTGTAAAATCTGAATCAGATTTTACTATGACAGCACTTTATTCTACATAGCTAGCAGCACAGAGCCCTGCTCTCTGACCTGTACTGGAAACATGAGGGGAAAGAATCTTTATTGCTTCCCTTGCTACTGTTAGAGAAAACAAGAAGGTATATTAGCAGAACTCTGAACCAGGAGCCTCAGATTCCAGCTTCACAACTAATCTTGGAAAACCCACTTACCATATTGTACTTCGATTTTCACATCTGTATAGTGTTGATAATAATTCCTAATTTAACGACTTCCTAGAGTTATTGTAGAGCAAGAGCGTTGAATAAAAATGGTTTGTCCCAAAGTATGTCGTGACAGACAGGTGTGTGGAACTAAGGCAATTCTTTTATTGAGCAATGACACGGGTGGGACAAGGGTAAGGGCCAGGCTGCCCATTAGAGTTGATATTTAAAAATACATAATAAGAGGCCGAGCTGCAGTGCAGATGGAGTGGATGCTGGAGAGGTGTATCGGGTGTATCATCAGCACCCCAGCCCTGGCATTTTTTGCCATCGTAGCTAGCTCATTCAGGACATATTCTGAGCTTCCCTTGAATAATCAGTCTCTCTAGACATCCCTGTCATCCCTTCTCCTTTGGGTGGGGGAGTCATCTCCTTCAGTGTCTGCCAGACAGAAGAGCTTATTACATTACCTTTATTAAATTTCCTTTTGCTCTTCAACTCTCATTGCCTATGCCCTCTCATTTCTATCAGGCTTATAACATTTAATTTCTCCTTTCCTCTGCTATTATTGACTCCAATTTTCATCCCAATTGTGAGGCTACAGGATGTAGCTTCCATTCCAGTGGGAGTTCTCCATGGGGGTTTTTAGAGTGACAACCTGACTTATTAATATGATTACCAATTAATCATTTTAAGTGCAAGAAATATGTTGAATACTCTTGTTTGAACTTTCCAAGTTATCCATGGCTCCTGTATTAAATGAGACTTGGTTTTACTCCTCGTTGGTAAAGACTTTTTTTTTTTTTTTAATTTCCCTTGGCCACATCTTCCTAGATTTGTGATCGACCAATGGCAACGAGTTCTATAGTAGATTAAACTGTAGGTTGGTCCTTTTTGGAAACCTGAAATAGTTTTCCCATTCCTTTGGATATAGTTGATGATTCTCTGGCTAGCTCTCAGGGTTCTTTATAATCCATTCAACAAAACAATAAGAATCTCTCAGGGATATCTCTACCTTGTCATGTTTACTTGCCATTATCCTATTAGTATAGTTAGGATTATTCTGCAGCCTGCCTCATTCCCACCTTAGCGTGTTTTCACATCCTTCTGTGTTTTTTTGTTTGTTTGTTTTTGTTTTTTAATGTCCTCTCATCTCTTAAAATCCTACTCCCTACCTAGGGCACTGCTGAAGTCCTGGTCTTCCCCACATAGTCCTCTCTCTACACACATTTGTTGTACAACATGCAGTACTGTCACTTATTGTCTTACGATATTAGCTAATTTGTCCATTGGTATTGCCTCCCTCACCTTATCCTGTCATTTCTGTGAGGTCAATTTATTTGGAATAGTTTTTTCTCCTGTCTTATAGGTCTCATGGAGATGGGCAGGGATAGGCACAAGGATGCTAGACACTTACTAGTGTGCAATAAAGCGTGACCATCAATGCTTTGTGAAGCACTTGCTTTGCAGGCTGGCTCCATACCCTTAACCACTAGAGCAAAATGATCTGTTGCTGAGTGCATTTTAAACATTTCCACAGAATCAGTGGGCTTGTACATGTCTAGAACAGGGGTCTTAACCTCACATCCAAGAGTCTTTTTTTTTTTTTAAGATTTATTTATTTATTTGAGGGGTGGAGGGGCAGAGAGAGAGGGAGAGGGAGAGACACAGACTCCCTACTAAGCAAAGAGCCCAAGCGGCTTGATCCCAGGTTGAGATCATGACCTGAGCTGAAATCTAGAGTTGGTGGCTTAGCTGACTGAGCCACCCAGGTGCCCCTCATATCCAGGAATCTTTAGGGTATTGAAGAACAGGTTTCAAAGATCTTATTAATGCACTAAAAATTGAATGCAAAATGTTGTGTGCATTTGGTTTTGTCCCTTATCCATTGTCCTTCCCACCCACAAGAATTCACAGCTTCAAACCTACTCTCAAAGGAGTCTATGACTTCCTAGGACATTAGGAACCTTTATACGGAACCTAGGAGGATACTGCCAAAGCCAACCATTGCACATGAAGGGGGGGAGGGGTGTCAGTAGGCAGCAAAATATATTGGAAAAAAATGATTCCAATTTTGTTCCACACTCTAGCCTTATTACTTAGTGAATTTAAGCTGTTATATCAGGGAATGCCTGTCCAGGTCTCTTACAAGAGATTTCTATAGTTGTCTAGGAAGAAATGTTCTTATTTGCGGGCCTCCATTCTTCCTATGGGGAGTCTTCCTCCCACTCCAGTCCACTACCCAAAGCTTATCAGTAGAGCTGTGCCCTAGGCTGTGTATTGGTGGGGTGGAATGCCTAAAGCAAATCCAGAATTAAGGAGTTCCACAGGGAGTGGCTGAGGGGGGAAGGGGGGTGGCATTAAGGAAACAGGGCTCTGATTTTCTCTCTAGCAACAGTCCTGTTTCCCCACCAACCCTTCAGGGTGAGGAGTAAGGCTCAGCGTGAATTAGTATCTCAAAGCAAGCCTGCCAACCAGGTCCACAGTAATTGTCTCCCCTTCTTGTTTTAGGAAAAGAAAACCTCATTTCTGATTTTCCCCTGGACTACAGCTCTCATTCTTCTCCTATCCGCCTGGGCTAATGCACTCCAAAATTGCTTTTTTTCTCGCAGTTCTGATGTTCATCCTTTACTTGGCCTCCCTCTAGGTTAATACTGACTTTCTGAGGGTCTAGGGTGGGGGAGGGAGTGGATGCATTATGCTAATAAAGTTCTATCTCTCTTTCCTCCTAGAGTGGCAAATCCCAGTTCTCAGGAAGGCTCTTTCACAAGGCTTTTAAACACCTGAACTGCTCCTTTGAGGATCAGTGAATGTGGAACACAGCCTTAGACTATAAAACATGGAAGTAGAGACAAAGTAAAGTTTGCAAACTGTGTCCTGTTAAACTTAGATGATAGGTTTACTCCCCCTTCTTCACACCTAGTCCTCCTTTTACCTCTAGTTCTCAAGACCTCACCTACTTCCAGGTCTGAGAATTTCAGGTCTCATGAAAGGCTGAGCAACTTTTATACTGCCACTAGCAAGAATGCAGAACATTCCAGTAGAGTGTGCTTTTCTGGGTCCCGTGGACAAAGGTACACAATTCCCTTATGGGATCAATAGGTTAACAACTCCCTAAGCCCTCAAGTCCAAGCATCCTAAGTTCTCCAGGGGCTGTTTGGTTGTGACATAGAACCACAATTCAAACTCACTTTTATCAAAACCTGTGGTTAAGAATGATAAGTTTTAGAGAAAAAGACAATCTCTAGGAGGATGAGTACTTGCTTTAACCTATAACAATTATAGTCAGCTGAACTTCAAACACTATTCCTATTTACAGCCCCTGGCCCTATTTATCTCTCTCCAGTCATTGCCTGGCAGGGGCTCCAAGACTCATTTGGGCACCTTAATATTATGGCTTGTGGTATTTGCAGTCATTTTCCCCTTAAAAGGCATCTTTCCACACCAGGTGACAGAGAGTCATTTTAAATATGGGCAAGTTTATACTTAAGAAGAAGATAAAGAAAGTAACATGTTTATGGTGAGATAATACTATTGGGTTTACACATCTTCTCATTGGATTTGTTTGAACTAGGGTAAATATACAAGTTGGATATGAGTTGTAACAAAATAATCAAGTTGACTGAAACACATTCCATACAATGTTCTGAGTTTTTTGTTTGTTTGTTTTGGGGGGGGGGGTTGTTTGTTTTGTCCCCAGTCTATTTCTGAAGTATTTACTAAACACTCTGGGATGTTGAAGGAATTCCAAAATCTGTAGACACAGTGAATCTTCTCAAAGAGTTATCTCTTTACTTAGAGAAAAAAAAAAAAAAATATATATATATAAATTAATGGCTAAGGTGTGTCCTTCTCAAAAGAGTCAAAATTACTTCCAATGAGGACACAGAGATAGACAAGAAGCACACAGAGGAAATGCTATATGAAGACAGCAGAGGTCAGGGCAATGCCTTGACAAACCAAGGATGCCAACAATTGCCAGTAAACCACCAGACACTAGAGGAGAGGCATGGAACAGATGCTTCCTTATAGCCTTCATAAGAAACAAACCCTGCTGAGACTTTGGTCTTGGACTTCAAGCCTCCAGCACTGGAGACAATACATTTCTGTTGTTTAAGCAAAAAAAAAACAAAACAAAACTTCCAGTGATATTGATGTCCTAAGTTCAACTTCAGCAACTTCCTGAACTACATATAAGCACATTTACTAAGCTGATTTATGATCATACCCTCAATGGCTGAAGCTTCTTGATTAATAATTATTTTACCCTAATAAACTAACAAAGAAAACCAAATCACAAGTCTCAGAAATGGCCAATAGCTCTATTTCTGACTTAAATCTCTTTCTAAAGTCTTTATACCTTTTGGAATAGGCAGGAGGACAAAAAAGTCAATATATTTGAATATATTGTCCAAATGACCCCAATACATTTGGAGGCATACCTTATTTCTTAATGTCTTTCCCAATTTAATGTGGCATTATGACTTAGGTAAGAATTTGAATGGGCAGGTGACCAAAGACCAGAAGTCATCTTTATAATGTGCAACATGTAATAGGGCAAATGCCTGGGTGGCTCAGTCATTAAGTGTCTGACTTCGGCTCAGGTCATGATCCCAGGGTCCTGGGATTGAGCCCCACCTCGGGCTCCCTGCTCAGCAGGAAGCCTGCTTCTCCCTATCCCACTCGCCTGCCTGTGTTCCCTCTCTCGCTGTGTCTCTCTGTCAAATAAATAAAATCTTAAAAAAAAAAAAAAAGAATCCAGAATGAATGCGGTTAAATTTCCTACCATTATGACCAAACTTGGCTTGGAATTCTTAATAAGTTGAATTTTAGGGGGGGGGAAATGCACTATTTCCATATTTCTCAGTTTGTGGACTAAGATCACACCAGTTACCTAAGTGTCTCTCAAATCTCTATAAGTGGCAAACTTTAATGCTGCTCTTGACAGTAGAGTACTCATGTTTCAATCTGCCTGGGTCTTCAATTATCTCTTGCCCAAACTTCCATGTAAAAAAATTCAATGACTTTCCCTCTTCCTCTTATTGCTTAAATATGAAACAATGTTGCAGAGGCTAACTATGAAGACTGCTGTGAGAGTTACAACCCCATCTGAGAAGAGAAAATAATAAAAGGGTAGAGTAACTGATAATTTCTCATCCCAACTAGCTGCTGAACAAAACTATTTAGAATAAACCAGTGCTGGGAACTTAGAGGAGATCTGTATAGGCCCAGTCAGGAGGTTGGTTTGGTGAGGGAAGAGCTGAGCCGAGCAGAGGCCGTGATAGTGAATGTGGCTCCACCCCTCAAGATGAGAGGAGGAGGATGCAGGACCATGGTCCAAGCCTACGTTGGGACATGTTGGCCCTATGGTAACCTGCTGCTGCTTTTCCTCTCCAGTATCTACTGTCACTGATTCATTTCCACACCTAAAAGCCAGTTTGCTAACAATCAACAAAAAGCCTATGTTGACGTGAAGCTGCAAAATCAGCAGTTTGCTTTTTCACCGACTTTCCATTTCTACAACTCCATCTGCCCTTGTGTTCTAGAGGTTTCTTTAATGTATGAATAAATTATGAAACATGTCTCAGGCTCTCAACATGTGTTCAAACTTTTGACAGGTACTAACAGGATACAGGGAAGAATGGGGCATTCCCTTCATCACAGGGAAATGGAGAGCTGTATGCTACTTGACAATATTCCTAGTGCCCATTTTGAAGATGAACAGAAAGGGTGTGCTACCTGGTTGGAGGGAGCAAAAGTTACAGGAGACTGAAGGGAACAGCACTGATCTATGGGGTTCCGGGACCTGGTCGTAAGAGGAGGAGCATTTACCCACGGCGGTGGAGTTAGCATCACTGGGGGGAGAACGAGGAATGCTAATGCAACACATCAAGGATAAAGGGTGAGGCAAGGTGATGCCAGAAAGGAGAGAACGGGCAATGGGGGCCGAGGCTGAGATGATCAAAGGCAGTCTGGAATGTGGTACAAAAAATGGGTCAAGACCAATGGTTCAGAACTAAGGCTGTGAACAGCAAGAGAGAGCCAGAGTCCACCTTTAATGTGGTGCCTGGTGTGTGGCCCTGGTGTAAGGGTGGAGACGGGCAGCAACCACGAAGGGCTGCAGCAAACACATAATGTATACTTAAGGAACAGACCTTATTACAGGGCAAATAATCATTATAAATTTAAAGCACATTATTGTACTTTTTCTAAATAATTTACCAATGTATTCATCTATGTGTCCCATGCAGGAAAAACATTTTGATGATAATTTAAAAATTCAAGGACCTTGGTTTATTTACATGTTTTTCTGTAGTAATTCTCCCATTCAGGCTTACCTGCCAATCAAAAATCAAATTTCTGGGACTTGTCCCAAACTGCTTCATACTTCTCTGCACTGCAGGGTATTTTCTCACTCTGTATTTTACCCTTCATACCAATTCCTATGTGCTCTAGCCTTTCTAATTTAGGATGTCAACTGATTGATGTCTTTGGACCAGAAACCTTAGCTTCTTCCCAGTCTATAACTGGTTTTCCTCCCTGAATGGTTCTGCATTGAAAGCCTGGCAAAGCAACTCATTTAAAGAAACATGGTAGCTCTAGAAAGCCCTAGAAAGAAAGCCTTGCTGAGCACTGCCCAGGCACCTAGGTCATACCCTCTTATTGATTCTAGCATTCTTCACAATGCTGGGTCCTGTCTCGATATCCTCCTTTCCAGAGCATCACTGTATCTACACCCATAGTTTTGATACTCCTTGTTAGATGAAAATGTTCTCTTTCTTCCCATCAGTATGAGAAAATAGAGAGTGCATTATTATACCAGAAGCATTTTTCACATTTAAAAATCAAATTACAAGGCTATCTTCATTAACTATCCCCTAAATCCCAAAGAGCTACCAGAGACTCTATTTGCAGGTGGGGCCGCAAAGAGTGTATTACCACACGGGCACCAGATGGTCTTCAGTGCACTGAATTGAATCGGCCTTGTAAAATTACTTTTTCAACACTTTTCTTAGATAGGAAGATGATATGTATGCATGAAAAGTTAAATAATAATACAAAGAAACAGTATGAGCAATGTAAGTAGTATATGATTAATTAGCCAGCAAGCCCTATATGCAGTGAGTCTTATAGTTTAGAGGAGAGAAGAATCAGAACAGGGGTGAACTGGAGAGGCTCATTGGGACGGTACTATATGGTGAGATCTTGAGCCATGGTGAGAATTGTTATGGGTGGAGAGGCAAAAGGGAAGCATTTTGGGAGAGAAGAGCGGGAGGCATTCATGGAGAAAAAAAAAAGCATGTTTAGAGGCTGCAGACTCACTTAAAAAAGAAGCTATCAGCGGCGTCTGGCTGGCTCAGTTGGTAAGAGCATATGACTCCTGATCTCAGGGTCTTGAGTTTGAGAATGAATAATACTACCCAGACATCAGATATTTCTAATAAGGACCATCTCACCAAAGTATTGTGGTGAGCAGCACCTCCTACCACTCCTGGATGACTGCTTTTCCTTCCTCAAAGACCTGCTCCAATCTACTCCCTTTCCAAGAGGTTCCTCCCCTCTTCCTTCTGCTTCAAATCACATCTCTGGCAGTATCTGCCTCTACCCAACTATAGTCCCTTCTGAGCGGCTCGTTCTCCGTGGTGGCAGCTCTCGTTGAATTCCTGTAACACTATTTCCCCTCCCTGGTTCTCCAAGTCTAGAAATGATATCAGCATCTAATAATGGCTAGCCCCTGCACGCTTCAACATGGCCTTGTTTGTCCCCTTAACCTTGGCTATACTTCTTCTGTGAACACCCCCTTTATTCCTATCCCTTTCTTTGAGTTCATTTGGTTGATTCCCCCCACCCTTGACTCTCTGTACTTGCATAACACCTCATATATAACATTATGCTTCTACAGTAGAACCACATAACACTCATTTATGTGACTTATTAAAGATAGAGACTCTTATCGTGCCTGACACTGAAGAGTTGAACACTCACAGGGTTGTTTTGCATGGAGGTAAATACTGAACCTAGTAACTTGGGTTGAAATCCCCTTAATTTTCTTCAATGGCAATTTTCTGAGTTCTAGATTATTTCTGTAATTATGTTCATATTCTCAAATTTTTCCCTGGGAAGACAAGCCATTTTTTTTTTTTTAAATAACAACTTAGTGTTCTTTGGGAATAGACTACCTGGCAGCTGGATGACATTTGAGGTATTATTTTAATTTCTGATATAATGAAGGACTACTTCATTATATCATCCTCCTATTGAAACCCAGCCAAAACCAGAAGCGTAACTCAAATTTAAGATATAATTTATTAATTCAGGTGTTTTAATCAGTTAGCCAGTAATTCAATGAGTTATTTGTGTCAATTACATTCCAAGGATTTTCTTGGTGATGGATGGTAAAAAGAGGAAGAATGGTTTCTACTCAAGAGGTACTAACAATCAAATTGAACAAGGCCAATACACATGAAACAATTAGTTAATAGTACAAGATGGTATATGAAAGCATTCTTAATGGGGTGATACAGACTTTAAGAGCTTTGGGAGCTCAGAGAAGAGGGAAATCAATAACACATATAGTATTCCAGGAAGGCTTTGGCTTGAGGGAGCATGCAGTTTATATTTTGGAGTGGAAGGTTTTAAGGTTGTGTTTATCCTGAGGCATTGGCAGTGTCTCTCTAAATATATGCCACTCACAGGATAGAAGAGGCCATAACACACAACAGTGTCTACTAGCCGTCCATTTCCCATAATACACAATGTCTACACTGTTGGGAAATTTCCCAACTGGCATCCATGTGAGCCAATGTACCAAAATCATAGAAAAATTACTAGATAACAAATGTTCTTTGTGTCCTTCTATACACATAATAAGAACAAATGGTAGCAACCTTCCTTTGCAGGACTCTCCTTAAATGGTTCTAATACAAATCACATTACACTGAAATTCTGGCAGGGTATTCATTAGAACACCTCTAAAGTCTGTGTGGAGAGCTTAATAGGTAAAACAAGTGATAGGAATTAGCCAGTCATTCTATAATTGAACTCACCATGAATCTTTTTCTAGATTTAGGTAAAATTTCTGGAGACACTCTCTTTGCTACACAATAGAATACCACCCAGACTAGTATATATCTTGTCAACATTTATAGTTTCCAAAACAACATTTATCTGGTATTTAACAAATATTTATTTATAATGATAATAGACATTAATTCAGATCAGAATTAAATAGCAAATGCTATAAAACTTGGATTAAATGAGTTTCTGCACAATAAGGTGTTAAACTGAAATCCTTTTCTCCTCTTTCAGTTCATTAGAAAATATTGACTCACTTTACAATTTTACACACACACACACACGCACGCCCCTAGTTTTTATTGAACAACTATTCTAAGCACTCTGGTAGCCTTATTTCTGCTTCAATCAGGGCAGTTGGCTGCCTATAACTGTATCATTCTTTGAATTCTTTGAAGATGGTGTAATCATTGATTCATTGTGTGTATCATCGCCACCTTTGGTCACTGTCAACTTAAAAGTGGGTAATATCTGAAGGGAAATGTTCACGTGTGAGTGGTATTTCAGACCAGGGGAATTTTTTTTTTTTAAGATTTTATTTATTTATTTATTTGACAGAGAGAGACACCGCGAGAGAGGGAACACAAGCAGGGGGAGTGGGAGAGGGAGAAGCAGGCTGTCCGCTGTGCAGAGAGCCCGATGTGGGGCTCGATCCCAGGACCCCAGGATCATGACCTGAGCTGAAGGCAGATGCTTAACGACTGAGCCACCCAGGTGCCCCAGGCCAGGGGAAATTGAGTGGACCATGTAGTGTCTTTGCTAGGTGAGGAGGGATCTGTGAACAGTGTACCACAACGAGGAGGGGATAGGAGAATACCTGCTTTCATGGACAGGGACGCCTATGTCAGAGGTCAGTGCCCTGCTCTCCCAGAAAGGTAGCAAATGGGCTGACTACTGCACTCACTAAGAAGAGGACATTGTAACAACAGGCAATGTGAGTATCAGTGAACACATATATGTTTGTTCTCTCAGGCATGTATGACATTTCTTTCCAAAGAGCTGGTGTAGATAATAGTCTGGATAAGTAATGACCAAAGCCTACAGCCAGAGAATGTATTTAACAAAACAAAATTTAAATCCCTAATGACATTTCTTTCTTTGTAACTTGTCCTTTTTATCTTAAAATTTGAACTATTAGAAGAAACCTATTGGGGGTTTCTTTCCATGGTACCAGGAATAGGATTACTGTTGATTTAAAGTTGCTGGTGAGTGCTCCGATGAAGAAAAAGGAAAGGCTCAGGCCCTATAACACTATCTGTGGTCCTGTTGAGCAAAAGAAGTTCTTCTTCAGATCAAGGCCAAGAGAGATTAGTACAGAGAGTATACCTCCTCCCCTCCCTCTCAAAAAACCTACCTGGCTAAGTCCTGTTTCACCTAGAGCGTTACCTTGAATCATGGAACCTTAGCTGATGGAATAAAGCTCCCTAAGGCAGATTTTCCCTTGCCTGTTTCAATTGTTTTAAATTGTTCTACAACTGAGAAGAGATATGTTAATCAAATCTGGACAGAATTTGGGGGTGGAGAAATGTATTCTGAAATGTAGAAAGATGGACTGCCTTTGGATATTGTCATAAGATACATTAAAACTATAGCTATAAAGAGGCTGCTTATAACTGGTTAACTATACTTTAAGTTTTAGAGAAAGGGTTTTCTACCAGATTGGCCATGCATTTTTTTATACATATGTAATGCACAAATATATCTGTCTATATTATATATGGTATAATTTAGATAGCTATATACAAATTAAATATATATGTGCACATATAACACAGATTTATAGATGTATCTCGATAGTTAAACACAAAATAATACAGTATCAAGGCCATCAATGTTAATATAGATCATTCATTACACCTCTCATTTTGAAGATGAGCAATAAGAAAGTCCAGATATTTGGCTTCTGTAGTCACCATGTCTCTGAATTTGTAGTCACATGCTCCATGTGCTATCCATATCGTTCTCTGTTATTCTGAATTATGTCAAGTTTTCCTTACCCTTTCAGGGATTTTTATGGAATTCACATATGCAATCATATTGTTAGTTTTTTGGACCAAGTAAATATAACCACTTGACTCCTCTTTAGTGTTTCAGTTTCTTTTGCCAACTCTATAGCCTCTTAGCTGTCAATGATTGCTCTGGATGATTTTCTGGTAGTAATGCTTAAGGAATGGACAGTGGCTATCTGAGACTACTTTTATTTTTCCTTTAAGCAAGCTTAGTGGAGCGTAGTATGTCTTCTTCACATTAGTTTCCTGGTGAGGACATAGCTGTCCCAGTAAGGCTGTCATCACTCAGATCTTCTGGCAATTCTAATTGTTGAGTCACCCTGACAGCCACTTCAGAATCCACCCAAGAAAAAAATGAACACAACTGCTTCTCCTCCACTTCGTCTCTTCCTTCTGTCTGGTATTGTTTTATAATCACATCTCAACTTTAATCAAGCCTCCTGCAATATGATGTTTGGATATGCTAATTTTCATTAATTTGAATTTATTCCTTAAATATCTCAAATTATCTTCCTATATAAGGAAGCAAATCTCAGTAATACAAATTCATTTCTCATTATAACCAAACAGATTAATAACTTTAATTTTCAAAAATACCTTTCAATGCTTCTAAATATAGTTAATATTGTCGAACTCAGATATTTATTTCTTTGGTTCCAGTTTCTGGCTAACCATTATATGCTGGAAGTTGTTGGTTTACAGAAAGGCACCAACCTAAATTTTCCACAATATTCTTTGGACAGTAGGTAACTTAACTAGATTATTGTTACAAAAAAAGTTTTATCAGCTTTGCCATTTTTCCTAAGCTATTTTTGCTGAGTTCCCTTGCTAAGAAATGAGAAGTAGTCAGACCCAGCTGAGAAACTAAAAGCTTGTTTTTACTTGGTTCAGCTGAGCTAAATCTCCTTAGTGGACACTAAATTCTTCTTCTGTACATTCTTCTCTGTATTTCCATGCTCCTAAGGTTTCAGGCCTCATATGTTGGGATTGAGACACCAGACCATCAGCCCCTGCATTCCCTTAAGATAGGATATCTGAGCAGGATCTTCTGAATGTAGTATGTTGAATGGGGACAAATTTATTTTAAATTATTTTGAAAATACATATAGGAACTTTTAAAACCAGAATAGCAATGTGTTTACTCATGAGTCAGGGATCCAAAATCAACTCTGAAGAAAACAGATAGATATAATTAGAAATTAGGTATTCAAAGTGAAGGAAATAGGGTAATTACGAAAGATTTGGGCACAAGCATTTAAACAGAAAATCCTGGTCCAGCAAAGGGTCACTTCTGTGCAATGCAAGAGTTCAAGACTAGAGAAATACCTGAGTTATTGTGATAAGAAACCTAGGTTGGTCAGGTGTCCTGTTCGTATTGGTGCCCTTTAGAAGCAATGCACCTATCCAGCATTCCTGCCACCGGAATGCAAGCCATCTCTACCATCATTACTGTGCATGCCTTCAGTGCTCGTTGGAATCACTTCAAAGGAGCAAGAAGAGTTGGACTGCGAGAATGTCAGCAAAAGATATCATGCTACCCTGTCCATTTGTCTGTCTTACTTTTAGACTCATGTTTACCAGTGCAGGAGACCTCAGCCAGAGGCTCAGCTGCTGCAGCCGTGTTGTCCGAAAACATAAACGCAGTGTGTCCAGCCACCTGATGGAGGACTCTGCTAATTGGAGAAGTCTGCTCTGGCCCCTTGTCACCATTTGGCAGACGGAACAGTCTGGGCTGGAGCTGATTCCCAGAGTCAGGCATTCATTTATCTCCGTGATAACAGGGTATGTGTAGAGAGAGGTAGCAAAGAAAGCAGAGGGCGGCTGCAGGTGAGGTGGGGACGCTACTAATGCCCCAGTATCAAGGACATGCTGTGTGTAGGGGCTTGGCGGTTTAGTCCTCTCTCCAAAGTTTAATTAGTCACTAATTATAAACAACTCTCTTTTGTTATGGATGCATTTGGCCAGTGCACTAATTTTTTTAAGAAACATGTTCTCATCTCAACCAAGTTCCAAACACTAACGTATCAATGTCAGAAACTGCAGTCAAGCACAACATGTCCCCAAATCCCAGCCCCTTGAAACACGATGGCTCATTAATAACTTAAAAAGGATGATGACACTGATACTATTTATAGGGCCCTGCCAGGCAGTTCTGCCAGCGTTAAAGAAATTAACATGGAGAAATTGTCAACTGGAAAACATTAGTGTTTATCAACAGATCAATCAAACTTCAACGACTGTAAACTGTGCTTTTAGCTAAGTGAAACATATTGACAATGACAGCCACTTACCCACCTTGCTGGGGAGCCCTATATTCCCATGTTGGCCCCAAACCAGGCAGACTGTCCCCTTGACACTGCAGCCATGATCCCACTCCACAGCTGCCATTTAGGGAAGAGTCGGCCTGCCTCTCTCCCACATCCGGGGGCAAACCGGAACGACTGGGTGGTGGTCTCAGTTGTGTATTAATTAGTTTTGACTGCCAGTTTGGAAAGTCTCAAGCACACTAAATTAAATATCAAGGTTAGTGGCTCCAGGAGCCAAAATTCTAGATTTATGTATACTTGATGAAAGGAAGACGCTATGATTTAAGGAGTTTTTCTTGGTTCTCTCATCCTTTTAAAGCAATGCTTGACTCTCATTGTTGTATATTTAGAGATGGTTCTATTTTCATTTCTGGGCTACATCGGTGATGATGACATGGCTTCGGAACCTGAACAAAGCTGGAGAGCTCTGATAGGCTGCTGGTGATGTCATCCCTGTGCCTCTATGCCCAGGAAAAGCACCAGGGACTGTTTTCCTGACTTTTCTTTTCTTTCTTTCTTTTTTTTCCTTTTTCTTTCTTCTTTTCTTTTCTCCCCAAATATGAAATCCCACTTTCACACTAACAGTGCGTTTGGAGTTTCATATCCTAGCAACGTTATCACTAAAGGTAGCCGGTGACGGTTCCACACAGCCCGACACTGCTGTGGCTTGATGCAGTTTCAGCTCTCATGGAGAGGATTTTGTGCTGCATCACACTGAATATTGCTGCTCCTTAATTTCTTGTCATTATAGCAAACCCTTTCACGTGCTCCCTTTCTGTAACCCAGATGACCAACACCTGTCAAATTCGACTACTCGCACAAATTCTAAACACAGGAGTCCAACAGCGGTGGGAGGGCTTGAAAACCAGGGGGAAAAAAAAAAAAAAAAAAATATGGCCAGGGTACCTAGCTTCAAAATGACGATAGCCCCAACTCATCCCACAGTGTTCTTATGTTTCATAAAGCCTCACCAATTACCACCTTTTGTTCTTTTTATGCATACATTCCTAAAACTGCAGGATACTGGAAATGGTGTTTTTACTGGCACTGGAGTGGGAAGGCCTGGGGCACCTGGAGTGGGATAAAAGGAGAGCTCTTGGTCCCTATTTAGAGAGGCTTATTTTTGTGATCAATGTGCAACAAATGTCATATTCTTTTAAAACAAAACAAAACATCACCAATCTTGCAATGTTAGTTTTGACATCACAGGTAACACCCTCTCTGAGCCCCACGGTCTCATCTATTAAGTGAGACAATAAAACACACCTGACTGGGAGTTTGTGCCCATTCAGGGCTCCGCTGTATCTAGAGCACACAGCGCATCGCAGGAGCAAAACCAAAATCTGCTCCTGCCGATTAGATTCCATGCTTTGTGATACGAGCAAATAAAGGTAACAAGGGAAGATAAAAAGTAAACAAACAGGACAAAAAGGAAGTTGAGAACCACGAAACACTGTCCTGGGCAGGCCAAGGGGTCAGGACACTCCCAGCTCGAGTGCCCCCCCCCTTCCCTGTGCCATCACAGCTGGTTT
This sequence comes from Neomonachus schauinslandi, assembly GCF_002201575.2. Classification (NCBI taxonomy): domain Eukaryota; kingdom Metazoa; phylum Chordata; class Mammalia; order Carnivora; family Phocidae; genus Neomonachus; species Neomonachus schauinslandi. The sequence goes on along the minus strand of NC_058416.1, from coordinate 31,732,680 downwards.
TCACCCTGGACTAAAATCTACATTGCTAGAGTCTGAGGAGAGATGGAGGGATCCTTGAGTAACTTTACAAACCAAAATTAAAAAAAAAAAAATCAGATGTGTCTCTACCTGATGCAAAAGAGTTTGGAGAGTCTGAAGCCAACTCCTCCCTACAGTAGTTCTGTACAGGAAATTTAGCAGGTCCAGGAGGCTCTGAAAAAGGAAGCTAGCTGTTGTAAATGGATGTTTGCAAAACACTGTTCTGACTTCTGTGGAAACTACAAAGTAAATATATCAGTCACGGACCTTGGCCTCAAGACTTAACGATCCAATTTTAATATCCTAACTTAAATTTATAAAAAGTAAATGAAAATAATTGTTCAAAATGCAAATATGAGTTCAAGATAACAGAAGACATGTCAAAAGGCAGCATGTGATTGTGATATGGACTGTACATATAAGTATTTTATAGGAATTCAAAAGAGAAAGATTTTACCCCTTAAACAAAATGGCTGGAAAAGGTTGGATTAAAGCATATGAGCTACCCTCTGGGCTTACAGAGGTTGGGTTTGATGTGGATAAACAAGTAGAAGAGGGAGGGGATGTTCAAGAGAGCAGGGAAAGTGTGAGTGACAGCAGACTTAGAGCCACGGCGACCTTCAGGAAGTGGCAGAAGAACAAAACGTGTGTAAAAGTGTGGAGGAAAATATAATGGACAAGTGCAAAGGGTTCTGGTTAGGGACAGTGGACCCCAGATGGTAAATCTAGGATTGTGCATTTAACATGGAAGAATTTTGTGGATCTGTAGTGTTCCATACGAGAATATACACACTGGTTCCTTGCTTTCTGCCCCTCACATATCTTTGACACTATACGTCATTACCCACCTCCTTCTGGAGAGTAAGGCCTGGCCCAGATTCCAAAAACTCATCACTAAATCCCATCTTAACACTTCAGCTTTCAATGTGTTCAATAATTGCACATTCTAATATTCGCAGATTGTTATAATTCGCAGACATGAAAAATGTCCTTGTTTCTGCTTATTTCAGTGTCCCATATTGTTTTGATGTGGAAAAAAAAGGTATTTTAAAAATTGTGAAAAAGTTCACTCAATGTAAACTATTTAATGTATGTGTATAATGCTGAAATAATGCACATTTTTTGAATTGGCTTGATTAGGAACTTCAGCATCATAATTGTTTTCATTCTGTACTCTCTTATGTTCATTTTCTAGTTAGATGTTATTTAGGATGCTATTCCTAACGTAACTCATCTTTCCCATTAGAGCAACGTACAGAGGCCAAGGTTTACAGGTTGCCAAAGAAACTACAGTGCATCCCAGAGAACAATGGAAACACTGCTGAACAGAGTGGGATCTTGCAGATCACAAAACAGAAGATCCTCCTGCCTCGTTTTTCTTTTGAAATGTCCTAACTCATTTTGAAGTTTTCACTGTTTTGGACCAAGTCTAGGCTTTATTCTTTGTTGCTTTTTATTTATTTATTTATTTTAGATTTATCCAGCTCTTACCATTTCTCACTACTCAGTTAGACTAGTGGAGCATTTATTTAAAAAATGTTCTGGTTGGTGTGCCTGCGTGGCTCAGTTAAGTCTCTGCCTTAGCTCAGGTCATGATCTCAGGGTCCTGGGATGGAGTCCCATGGGGGGCTCCCTGCTCAGCGGGGAGCCTGCTTCTCCCTCTCCGTCTGCCCCTCCCCTTGCTCATGGTCTCTCTCGCTCGCTCGCTCTCAAATAAATAATAAAATTTAAAAAAAAATAAAAAAGTAAAAAATGTTCTGGCCACATAAGTGAGCAAGACACCATCCCACTAGGAAGCAGATACTACACATTACAGGCACTGTCTCAGTCTTAAGGGAACAACCCCTAAACTATGTGCCTGGCCAAATAAACTCTGTTTTAAATGACTGTTCCTGTCACATTGGACAAGTAGTTTTGAATCAATACCATCATTTTGGAATTAACTAAATGTAATACTTGCACTGATGCATTAAATGTTTCCAAGCAGGAATTTTGAAGCTCATTAGAGAAAAAGTGCTATGATCTTAGGGACAGACAGTATCTTCAAGTGACCTCTGCTTTCTGCATATCATAAGCAGATAGTCCCCAGCCTGACAAAAGAGAGACCAGTTTATATATTAAAGTGCCTACAAACCACAAAAACTATTTTATTCTATAAATAAAGCTCTATGTGTGGCTTGGAAAGAAGCCTTTCTAGTTTATTAAGAAAATTTACTCTTTTCAAGTCTGCCTTCCAGAGTAGCTGTTTCACTACTTATGAAAAGTTTATCCATCCCTTCCTTTTTTATAAAGTTCTTCCTTCACTACATATTTATTGAGGGACTAATATGTAGCAGGCACTGTTAACACTGAGTGTATTCACTGGGTGAATAAAACAAATATCTTCTCTGCTCTCCTGCATTGTGCTGTGGGAGCAAAACAGGGCACAGTGACCTAGAGAAGCAGAGAGAGGAAACTTGTCATGTAGGTTGGTCAGAGGGAGTCTCTGTGAAGAGTGGACATTAAACTTACACATGAAGGCTCTCCTGGGAAGAGCAAAAGGAACAGGATGCACAGAAACCCTGAATTAGAAAATACTTTAGCAAGTGTGCCCAAAGGAAGTCCAAGGAAAGGGCTGGGGCCGAGTGAAGGAGGGGCAGAGAGGCATGAGATGAAGTTGGAAAGGAAAGCAAGGGTCTCATGACCCAAGGCATGGTAGGTAAAATATCGTTCAAAGTAAAAGGGGAAATGCTGAAGAATTTTAAGGATGTGAAGAATTTAGGGATGCAAAATGATCATGCAACTATTTTAAAAGATTACTCTGATTGTTATACAATGAATGCAATGCAGAGGCAAAGAATGTTAATAGGGGGAATAGTTAGGAAACGTGTGATAGTCTGGGTGAGAGAGGACAGTGGTGGCTTGAAACTGGGTTAGAACAGTGGAGATGCGGATATATGCATTGAAAATACACATGTACATGCACACTCCAGGACATGCAGATGAACAGAACTATGAATGAATGAGAGAGTATGAGAGAGAGGAATCAAACTGAGCAGATGGATAAATGGTGGAAGCCTTTCTGGATAAGAGTTGGGAGGAAACTGCATTGGGAAAAAGAAAGTTGAGAATGCCATTTGGATCCTCTCAACTTTGAGGTTCTGTGAGCCATCCAAGTGGCAACCTCAGAAGCAATTGCTATGCAAAAATCAGGAGCTCAAAGAGAGGTCAGGGTGGATTGAAACATGGGAGTCACCAACAAAGAGATGCTACAGGGAAGAAAAAGTTCTTTCTCTTTCTACCCTCCTAGGTTCTCCAGCTGGAGCCCTGTAAACTGGACTGACAAAAGACAAATTAGTAAGAGAAAAGCACACACATTTATTTGACATAAGTTTTACGATACAGAAACCTTCATAAGGAAATGAAGACCCAAAGAAATGGGTAAATCTGAGTGCTGTTATACTAGGTTTGATGAAGAGTGGAAAGTCGTGGAAAAAGGTGATAAGACAAAAGGGTATGAGCTAAGGGTAGTAAACTGGAGGACAGTGAGTAAGGTCTACTTCAGATTCCTCTCTGAATCACTCCATTTTCTGATACAAGGATGCTTCTTTACTCCAGGTATAGGAGGGACCTCTCACATGAGGGTCTTGTGACCTGCTTCAGGGAATATGATGAAGATCAGAGAGTCCTTCTTACACCTGCTGTTTCTCAAATTCCTTCAGCTTAAAATAATCAGTAGGCTAAGGTGCCATATTTTGGGATAGTGTGCCCTGAACCCCATCAATGCCATTTAATAGCATGACAATGAATGAGATCCCCTAGGGGAAAAATGCAGAACAGAAGCACCTAGGACTGAGGGAATTCTAATATTTAGATGCTGGGGAAATAAGCAGAAATTGAAAGAGGCTGAGGAAATGCGGCCAGAGAAGTAGAAAGAGGGGCGCCTGGGTGGCTCAGTCATTAAGCGTCTGCCTTCGGCTCGGGTCATGATCTCAGGGTCCTGGGATGGAGTCCCACATTGGGTTCCCTGCTCAGCGGGAGGCCCGCTTCTCCCTCTCCTACTCCCCCTGCTTGTGTTCCCTCTCTCACTGTCTCTCTCTCTCTGTCAATTAAATTAAAAAAAAAAAAGAAGTAGAAAGAAAATTAGGAATGTGTAGTATCATAAAAGCCAAAACATATAATGTTTCGAGAAAGAAAACAGTTTGGAAGAATGTTCTGTACAGCAAGGTAAGGTTAAAAAATTCCAATGGGCAGAGGCCACTCCTGGTGTAGAAGTGGGGACATAAGCCAGCTGCAGTGACTTGAGGCCCTTGGGCGATATTAAAGTCAAACCTGGAAAATTTCTCCAAGCATATGTCACTACTTTACACGTGGTTATATAATGTCCCAGAACTGGTCTGTTGGTTAACTTGGTGACAAAGATTCAAACTGTTTAATTGAACTTTTCAGTCATTCCTACTTGACAATTTCTTTGTGTGTCCAAATATATACTCAAACACAAGCAAACAGAAACCATTCAACGAAGGGGAACAAAACATCCTGTTCCCAAATGGAGAAGAAAGATTTGTATTTATTTATTTTATTTTTCTATTATTCAGCTTTTTGAATTCTGTTGCTCAAATTCAGCAGATAATTGTTTAAGTCTCTACAAGAGTCACGCTGTGGAGTCTCGGCATGAAGTTGGTTATACCAGAATGTGCAAAATTTGAACTCCCAAGGAAATTTCATCTCTTCATGTCATCAGACTCAAAACATCCAAAAGACTGGAGATTTACCTTTGTCTGCTGTACCTCTCACTATGTCAGTGAATCTCCTACTTCAAACAAAATAGGCAGGATTCTCAAAATTGAAAAATATACGGGCCACATAAGTTTGGAACATTTGAAACATGAAAGCAATTAAATGCGCCCCACACACACGCAAACACACATACAACACATCATCCCCAAGATGAGCCATCCAACTTCTAATAAAAACTTTTGCCAACGAGCAAGCTATGAAAGCAATGCACATTGTCTGCATAAAAGCCTTCTTTTGACGAGAAAATGACTATTAATAAGAACATGTTCATCTCTGGCATCAGGCTTGAAGAGACACAGGTCATAAATCTCTTTGATCTTCTTGCTAAAGCTAGAATCAAGCAAAGAAGCAAGTTCATTCATTTAAAAAAAAAATGCTTTTGATTGAAATGATTCCATTTAGTTACAAGTAATTTATCATGTTATCCTTTCCCTTCCCAGGTTTACTTTGTTTTCCCTTCTCGACTCCATCATCACAGTTAAATCTTTGCGAAGGTTCCAGTTAGATGTTACTTTAGGGTTTCTTATTTGACCAGGGTCAGGCAAAACTTCCAAGAGAAATGTGTGTGGGGGGAGGTATAGTTTGCGGGGTGAGACAAACAACAATAAGAATTCATAAATTTTAAACAACAACAAAAAAATGTCTCTCGCAGTGGGGCCTGTGAGCCTCCACGCCTTGCTTTAGATGTGCCCACACTGCCCTCTCTTGCTCACTCACAGCCTACATTGAAAACTTGGTTTCCGTGCACAACCTTACAGATTCCAGCACCCCTCTTTCTTCCCCTGCTCCCCGAAACTCATCATCAAAAACAGAATGCAGAGTTCTCACAAGGTTCTTCTCCAGTTGAATGTATTCACTTTTTAAATTAAATGTGCTGCCTTCCGTATTCCTGTTCCCTGCCTCCCTGCACACCTGCTCCTGTCTTAATACAAAGCACCTCCGAGGAGCAAGCCTCTCACTAGCAAAGTCCCTTTGGAGATGTAATGCAAGCAGTCCTGGCAGGAGCTTCAGCATCGCCCCTTCCTGTAAGGAGGCCTAATTCTATTTCCAGTACCCTTTGCGAATGCGTTTACATACTGCCACTCTGGATGCAAGGGGGAATCAGCAGTCCTTTATTGATCATCTCAACCAAACTTCCTTACTATCTGGGTCCCTGAGCTTCCTCGGTGAGAAGGATGGAAGCCAGAGGTACACTGTGCATAGTCAGAGGAGGAGTCTGCATGCCGTCCACTCTACAGAGAAGGCAAGAAATTACCAAACACCCACCTGCATATCCTCTCGAGTTTTCAACAACAAAATTGAAAGAGCAATTTTTCTCTCAGTCTCTGAAAAATTCAGAGAAAGTGGGAGATGTTAAGGCTCAAGTCACTGATTGACACACTTAGTGATCCCGCTTGCTGCCCTGCATAGCATTTTGATTTTGGTCACACGAGTCAGAATCACGGGACAGAGAGAAGTGTTAAAAACAAAATGCTCATTTGAGTCATTTTACAGGTAAGATTTGGAACTCTCACTGTCACTCACTCCGGGTTGCGAGGTACTCTCTCAGTGCTTCCGAGTGTGCAGGACACATGGGAGAGGGACTACAGCAAGGCGAAGTCAAGTCAAGCCTTCACCAGCTGCTGCCTTCTAGGTCAAATACGTGGTTTTATTTGGGCGGGAAAGGGGTTATGGAAAATCCCCCACCTACCCCACTCAAAAGCTATTTGGGTAAACAAGGATGTTAAATAGATCCCATCTGTCTTGCCCCTTCTGATTAGGAACTGGCAACTGTCTAAGACACCGGATAATGAAGGAATCTGATACCCTGACTGAGCTCAACAAGGGAAAAAAGTTCTGAGATCAATGGATGGTACATGCCACTGGAGTGGGAATAAGGAACGTCTGTCTCCATGACAGTGATCAGCAATGGTGGGTCTAGATTTGGCATCTCTTCTTTGGATGCCAGCACATGACCTAGAATTGTGTTTTGTTTATCACATTTAGAGTGGATTGGCTCACTGTCTCCTGCAAAGGAAGGCAGGAGAGGGCACTTCAAGTGGGGGTGGGGGGAGCAAAACTTAACTCATTTACCTGAAGAGAGAAATAGATCTTTGGGCTCCTCAACAGTCAAGAAACAGCAAGAAGGTAGACAAAAGCATCAGTAAATGAGAAACGGCTGGAGAAAGGACTGGAGGAGGGTAAGGCAGGTGTTCACTGGATTAGAATACAATGTTGAGAAGCAGGTTTTCAGTATTTCGGTTTCCATTTACTATCAACTTGCTATCTTTTTCTCTTGCTCTCATTCTCATATTTCAGTATCCAGTGGTTCTTGGCTTTCTTTCCTTTTCATATATCCCAATGTGCTCTTCGGGAAACCTCTCACATTGGCCACCCAACTGAGATATTTTGCTACCATCATTGTCAAAATATACCTGTTTCATCTCTAGGCATTTGGAAATGGCAAGAGAAGTGAAAAACAAGTTTGTCAAATGCCTACTACATTTTTATACCCGACTCCATAGTGCAGACTTTTAGAACCAGAAATGACCAACAATGTAGTTGAATAGACATTATCAGCTTTTGTTTGCTTGTTGTAATGGAACAAATATTGAACTTGAAGTCAGAAGATGTATATTCAAATCCTGTGATTCTGCTGCATGTCATCTGGGTGACCTTGGCCAAGTCACTTAACCTCCCTAAGTCTAGTTTCCTGTTCTATAAAATGAGGATAATAATTCCTGCCTTGCCAACTTCACAATGTTGCTGTGAAGATCAAATGAGATACTGTATGTGAGAGTTCTTTGAAACACTACAAAACACTACACAGATGCAAGCTATTGTTACAAAGCTGAATCCCGGTGGGTCCCTGTATTTTTTGAGCCATACATGCACATGCTGGGTCTGGTCTATCATTATTTCTAAATATGGCTGGTCTATTGGCTTCTGAAGTTTCCACATGAAATATAGTCTGTGTATTTGCTTGAAGCCTCTGCTCTATGTCCTCAAATAATGGGCCATTAAGTGTTACATTCCAAACCAGCAGAACCAGCATTTCTGACCTTGTACCTGTGACCTGCAGAAGTACTATTGTATCTCAGCGATAAACGTACCTGAACTGCAAGGTGCTTAAAAGATATATTTAGTGCATAGGCATTTCATTTGTCACTGAGCAATTTTACAGTGTCTGATATAAGCTGGAGATTTTATGATCTATAATCAAAGGCTTTTGCAGACACCGCTCCTTAATTTGGATTTGTGGCAGTACTAAAAAATGGGACTTTCATCTTTGGATCCATTTCACTTACTTGGATAAAACAGCCGTGTATGCTTTTAAGTGCAAGTCACTTAAAATTTCAGACTGTCCTTAGTAACACAGGAACTCTTGACACAAACTTATGCTATTGACTTAAGGAAAAAAACACTGTATTTTCTGCCCACTTTGATCACCCTGGAACCTTTCTTGCAACCAGGCTGTTTTTACTCCATTAGACCCAATGTGCTAAGGATCTACTGGTCAAGGGTGGAGGTGGGTATTTCTCTTGTTATAATTATATACAGAGGCTCTATGACTGAAAGATCCATGGCATAATGGAGATAGAATCTCAGAACGTTAGAACTAGTCAAGAACTTCCAGAGCACTTCTTTAAAGAGTTCCATTTTACTTACATAAATTCTCAGTCTCAAATAGATTTAGAGGTATAACAAAAGGCACACTTCTATGATTGACAAAATAAACACAGAATCAATATTTGGTTAAAGTATCCTTTCTATAGTACAAAAGACAAACTTTCTATTATAATATGAATAACATACCCATTTCTGCACATGTTCATAAATTCGTACAGATAATTTGAGCCATGGAATCTTGCTATATGGCATATATCACCTTTTCCTGCCCTACTGGAAATGTCATGAAATAATGAAGAAGCATTCTTTCCTTCTGCAAGCTACTGGAAGAAGTTAGATCTACATAAGGGTTCTACCATATATTTACTAACATTATGTGAACAGACTGCATGCATATACAAACAGAAAAACCAAGCGACCTCAATCACAAGAGCCATTCTTCTTTTTCTTTCACATTTTATTCCTTTTGTTAAGCTAAAATATAAAAGCTTGTGAGGAAGTTAATTTTGTTCTCCATCTCTCAGCTTTCCAGGACTCTCTTGCATGATCTAAACCTCAGAAGGGGCTAGAAATTTTCTTTCCACTTGGCCTCACTTCCTTTATAGTGACTCTCGCCCTACTTTGTTGGTTGTAAATCTGTTCTCATGGCTCCCCACCTCTAGAGAAACCAAAGGTCAGCCATCAATAGTCATCACCCCCATCCACCCTCCAACAATGGGGGAGGCTGCTACACAAGTGTGACTAGGCAATGAGAATTACTGAGTCCATTTTGGATGCTAGCTGCCACAACCTAAGGGTAAAGAACATATATACTGAGAGGGATGAACAGATTTAAGAAATATTTGAGGAGATATTTTACAGAGATCTGAAAAAAAAATTGTGCCTGTTTTTTTAAACAAGTGGAGATGCTTAGTATTACGACGTCTGCACCACAGTATGTTCTCAGGTGCAGCTACAATATTTCTTTGGTGTCATGCTGCCCCTGCTTCGTGTCTGAATACACCTTGGATGGGGGAAGATGGCAGGAAGAGGAAGAGAAGAAAGAATGGCAGGCGCACCAAGATCAGTCCTACACCCGGGCAAGCCCCGCAGAGCGGCCACTTACAACGCATCGCTATTGCTGCCAGAGCATGTACCTACCTGGAGGCCTTCACAGTGCTGCTTCCCAGGCCGAGTTTTGTCCCCCAGTGTCTGCGCCTACGCTGTACCCTCACTGGTGTGGATCATCTAGATGTGCTGGTCTCCCCTGAGCAGGGGCCAGCGTGAATCACACCCGTATCAAGAAACTGAGATGCCACTTTCTCACAGAATTTTTCCATCCCATCTTCATCTTGAGTGTCTCCCTACTGCCTGGATCTTAATAATTCTTCTCTTTATATTGATTGGACGAATCTAGTAAGAGACCTGGCTGGCTCCATGATGCCTCAGAAGCTCAGCCATTTTCAGGCACAACTTTATCAGCAGCAGCATGTGAAGCACCTGAACACAAAGGAGGTTTTCCCTTGGCTTGGGCTCAAAATTGGGTCTTGAGCCAGACTGTGACCAAGCTGATAGTGTGCAGATGCCCACAGTGAGAATGGGCATGCCTCTCCTCTACAGGGGATGAAGGAAAATGAAATTAAAATGGGATTTGGCACAGTATCCCTCACACCTGAGCAACTGATAAGCATTTTAAGGAAACGCTGAACACGATGGGAACACAATGAAATGTAAGGCACAGGGAGAAACTCTTCAGGTGACCAGATTCTTTCAGAAGTATTTGGGAAGGTGCATTGTTTAGAAGACACTTTCTTCCTGAGTATCCTTAGGTCCAAGATGATTTGGAAAAACATCAGAATAAAATAATTAAGAGAAGAACTGTAGAGCCATATCTCAGAAAACAATTCCACTGCCTTACTGTAAGTGCGAGTCCTGCAGTGGATGAGCCTTCAGGGTTGGATTGATTCAGACCTGGCTCAGTTCTACCTTCCCACTTGCTTTCAAGGTGCCAACCTGATCCTATGACTTGACTCCCCAGTAAGGACAGATTTGTTGCTACAGTTCCAGGCTTTGCATCTGCAGAACCACCACCATCCTCAAGGAGATAAAGAGAACTTTTTCCGTCCCAGTATCCCTAGTAAAAGTTCTGAAATGGACTGTTTAGATTGCTTAAAACAGACGTTTAATGAGCATGGCCAGGAGAATAGAATGTGCTGATTGGTTTGTAACAACCAGGTCCCTAAACTGGGTCAGAGATGGGAGTCAGGGCTCTTTAAAGAATAGGATCCAAGAGGCAGGGTAGACACCCCAAATAAAATTTGGTTTATTTTCAGAAGAGGTGGTTGGTGAGACTAGGGGAAGCAATCGATTCTGGGTAAACAGCCACTGATATCTATCTAAACTTACCTCTGTTGTTATTAATGCAAATGATAACAAGATAACAAATAACAAAACAATAAGAACTAACTTATTTTGGAGGAAAGTTTGGTACCTATATCAAGATTTAAAATGTTTATCCATTTTGCCACAATTCTATTCCTAGCAATCTCTGCCTGACAGAAATACAAGTGTGCATACATTTAAGTTCAAGATTATACATGATTTTTTTTTTACTTGACATATTGATTTAAAAAATAAAATGAAACCTAAATTCATTCATTTAACAAGCATCATTGAGTACCTACAGTGTGCTAGCACCGTTCAGGCCTGGGAAAGCAGAATTAACAACAGAGCTACAATCTTGGCCTTCATGGAGTTTATAATTTAGTGAGCTTAGAGTCTGTGACTGAATACATAGTAAAATAGATTTGTGGGTTCTGACTTAGAAGAATGTCTTTGATATTTTGATAAATGATAATAGGCAAGTTTTAAAATATAATATGCTATAATTTTAGTTTTTAAATGAGTGGTACATTTGTATTTAAAATAATTTACAAAATGAGCACCAAGCTGCTAACCAATGGTTATTCTACAATGATAAGGAAAGGGTGACCTTTCTCGTGTCCTGTATACACTCTGTACTGGTTGACATTTTTTTTTTTCAATAGGCATGCAGACATTTTGTAATATTAAAGTCTTGAAAAGAAAAATATCCAACTAGTCATACTTGTACTTTGGCATGGAGAGTACCAAAGTAGAAAGAAGAAGATAGAGGAAAAAGGGGGGAAAGTAGGAGAAGAAGTATAGGAGAAGAGACTGAATATATAAATGGCCAGATCATATATGAAAAATAGAACTTTGACCTGTACCTGCAGCCACCTGCACAGGAAACCAACTCCTTTATCTACAACAAACAAGCCAGGAAGTCAGCCTTCTATAAACCAGACTTACAGGAAGCCAGATTGCTATCTCTATTGACAACCCAGGAATCTTAACAATAATTTCTGTGATAATTGGCCCAAAATGGCAATTTGTTTCTGAGAGCTTCCCTAATTTTTGTCCCTGTTTCTTTCTTTTTTTTTAGATTTTATTTGTCAGAGAGAGAGAGAGAGCACACACAAGCAGGGGGAGCTGCAAGCAAAAGGAGAAGCAGGCTCCTGCTGAGCAAGGAGCCCCTGTAGGACTTCATCCCAGGACTCTGGGATCATGACCTGAGCCGAAGGCAGACGCTTAACTAACAGAGCCACCCAGGCATCCCCTTTTGTCCCTGTTTCTAACTTAAAACCAACCAGAGAAAATTAAATATGCACTGCTAGCCAATCACACAGATGTCCTGCTGCTAGGTAGCCCAACCACAGCTTCCCTACGTCAAAGCTGCCAATCAGGGCATATCTGAAGTCATCCCTTTTCTCCACTATAAAGTTTTCCAAGTCCTCTGCCTTCCTTTGAGTCTCTGACCAAATGCCAAGTGAAGCTGCTGACTCCCTCGCTATAAAAAGCTCAAAATTAATAGGCTTTGCTTTTCTCATTTGTTTGGTCTTCAATTATTTCCACAAGAACAAGAAGACAGAGAAGGAGAAGAAGAGGGGGAGGAAGAAGTCACAACACTTGATTTAACATAATTTATAAACTTACTGAGAAGATAAATCCATCAGGCCTGAAACAATGAGAGAAATATAGAGGACAGACTCAAAGGCTAAACAATTATGTGGCTCAGATTGTAACTTATTTGAAATTCAGGAGAAAGTTCTGTGGACTACCAATAGCCATGGATCAAGTCGGGCCTTTATCTAAAAATAAGAACAAAAATAGTGCTTTCTCGGGCACCTGGGTGGCTCAGTTGGTTAAGCGACTGCCTTCAGCTCAGGTCATGATCCTGCAGTCCCAGGATCGATCCCACGTCAGGGTCCCTGCTCAGCAGGGAGTCTGCTTCTCCCTCTGACCCTCCCCCCTCTCATGCTCTCTCTCTCTATCTCATTCTCTCTCTCAAATAAATAATAAATAAAATCTTTAAAAAAAATAGTGCTTTCTCCTTGGGCTATCAGGGGAATCATATCTTGAGTGTCCTATTGGAGAGAGATGCCATAATCAAGACCTGGTGGTCATACTCATTGCCTACCAAAGAGGAACAAAATGGAATGCTTAACTCCTAGATTATGATCTTTCTCACTACGCCTCCCCCTTTTATTCTTAACCTGGTCTGTGACTTTATTGAAAATTCCATTCATTGCTTCAGGGAAAAGGCTAAAAAAAAAAAAAATAATAAAGACCTGGACCCACGGGGCTGACTGAAAAATCAAAGTATCTGTATTACTTTTAATGTAAGCCTGAACTATGTGGTGGAGGGGACTGAATTCATGTATTCGGGTGTATTATAATGATTCTCTTTTTATTATCAACATTCAGACATGACACATTATGGGGGGAAAGTGAGGCTTTGGGATGCAAATAGCCCATAATTCCCTTGTCAGGAGCTCCCATTGCACAGCTCAGGGCAAGGAGACAAGAACACTTATCATGCTGAGCCAAAATGGTTGCTTGGCCATCTACTTCTCAATTCTATAATATCCATGAGAAGAGGTGCCTTCTTGACCCTGCACCATCATATCCAATGTATAGAACACCAAATTGGCCATGCTTCATCTTTATGCATTTTTCAAATGAATGAAATCTTGACTCAAACCCTCACTTCCATTTACTAGCTACAATCCTGGGAAAGATACTTAATTTCTTAAAGCTCAACTCCATGATCTACAAGAGGAATTAAATAACACTCAGCTAAAGATCGTTCAGAGGATTAAATGAGAAAATATAAAGTAAATAGAACATTAAATATTGCTTGTATCTTTTTTTCTCCTCTCCTCAAGGAAGAGGTTGCTTAGTATCTTCTAGTTCTATCTAAAAAGAAAAAAGGAAATATATTTATTTTTTTTCTTTTTTTTTTTTTAAAGATTTTATTTATTTATTTGAGAGAGAGAGAATGAGAGAGAGCACATGAGAGGGGGGAGGGTCAGAGGGAGAAGCAGACTCCCTGCCGAGCAGGGAGCCCGATGCGGGACTCGATCCAGGGACTCCAGGATCATCACCTGAGCCGAAGGCAGTCGCCCAACCAACTGAGCCACCCAGGCGCCCAAAAAAAAAGGAAATATATTTAAAGATTTTATTTATTTATTTGAGAGAGAGAGAGAGTGTGTGGCAAGCAAGGGGAGGGGCAGAGGGAAAGAGAGAGAATTTCAAGCCGACTCCTCACTGAGCCCAGAGCCTGAACCAGAGCTCTATCTCACAACCCTGAGATCATGACCTGAGCCGAAACCAAGAGTCTGACGCTTAACCCACTGAGCCACTCAGGCGCTCCTGGAGGAAGGAAATATATTTAAATCACTGCATTTGCAACATGAGAATTTCTTGCCATCAGGACAACAAAACCAAGAATGTGCTATTGAGGAAAGTTGGTAGAAATTTTTAAAAGAAGAAGAAAATGTAAGGAAAGAGCTGACATTTTAGGGCCAATGTTCTATTTTCATCTTGGAAAAAACTTTCTAAAGTAGAGAGGATGGAAAACTTTCTCAGACTCTCAGGCTTCGTAAAGCTAGTGGCCATTTCTGCTACAGCTAGTAAAAAGATAATTAATGCTGGAGAAATAAATACTCCTAAGATTATTTAACATTTGCTTCCATCTGATCTCCAAAACTAGAAGAGCATGTCTACACAAATCTGATTTTTTTTTCTTTCTGTGAGTAGAAGGTCGGCAATGAAGTGATTTGGAATTACCATCTTGCTGTGACACTTTCTTATGATGTTACTTTGGGCAAGGGTGAGGGAAGAGAAAAAGAAACCTAACATTTATATAATTTATTTCAGTTTCTCTCCTCATAATTTTATATAGGAAGGATCCTACCCATTTTTTGGAGGAGGATCTTGGGGCTTAGGAAAGTGACTTCCCAAGGCCACACAGCAGACAAGATGAGTAAGTAAGGTTTAACCCCAGGTGTGTCTGGCATAACCACCCTTCTCACCCAACTTTTATTTTTCACTACATCATATGGCTATTTGTAGCTTACTTTACTGGCTCTCTTTTCCTAATCTGTTGAATAATGTGATGACATTACATGCTATAATTTTATTTTCCCTGTAGCAAGAAGGTCTTATTTTTCATTTGAAAAGCTATACATTTCAGCACTTGGTGGTTTAGTATAAATACCAATTTCATTTGTATTAGTTAAACTCAGAAATCAACCCAACTAGGAGAAAAGATAAAAAGGAATCTCAAAATAAGAATGTGTCTGAGATTTATTTATCCATTCATTCACCTATTGGCAAATGTTTATTGAGGGTCTTTTACTTGCCAAACAATATTTTAAGCAGTGGGATGGGGAGCCTTGCTACAGAAGTGTGATCTGCGGACCAATGGCACTGGTACTTCTTGGGGAGGTAGTAGAAATGGAGAAACTTAAGACACAACCCAAGCCTCAAAAATCAGAATACTCATTTTAAATAAAATCTCCAGGTGATACATATGCACATCAAAGTTGGATGAGCACTGTAAAGTAAATAAGATAGTCACTGGCCTTTAACTAGGAAAAAAAAAAAAGAAAATTAAGAAAAAATATAACCAGTCTTTTGTTTAGGTAATACAGACAAAAGTATTTATATATTTGTTAACCTGTTGTTATAATATGATTGTACTATAATTGGACTAATTCTCAACACTGGGTTATCCATTTTAGGGGAAGCTGAGCTGTTGGTACTCTTATCATGAACATCCCCAATTCCCCCATTCATTCAACTGATCTTCTAAAATATTTAATTACTTCTTGCTTACAAAGATTTAAACAATGGGGAAAAAAATGGTCCTAGGTAACATTTATGGTAGCATCTTGGAAACCATGACTAACTTAACCAGAAAGAATTGATGGAAAGCACTGCAGAGCTATCAAAAGTGCAGCTGCTGTGACGTCCAGGGGTGACGCTTACCATTTCTTACTTGGAAAACACTTTCTTCTGCCATATATATGATGAGGTAAAGCAGCCTCTTCTGGCTCCTCATATGGAGGCTTCAGATAGTTACGTATTCTGGAATACAGTTGGTTAAATGAAATATTCATTTTGCCATTCAAAATACAGACTGGAAATGTATCCGATGCCCACTGGGAAGCATCGAAGAAGATAAATTATTGGGAAAAGCAGATTTTGCCTTCTTCTTTTCTCTGGTCTCTGTGCTTTCCAAATCCAAGCTTTTTTTCCCCCTTTTTCTTCCCCTTTCAGAGCATTTTAAGAAGATAAATACAGATTTATCATTTTTAGCCCAAATGTATGTTTTCAAAATAAGTCGTGGTTCTGTCTGCCAGCAGTAGGCACCCCTGTGTTCACTAGTAAAATTCCGCCAAACCCTGTCCTCATGGGCACCTCTGCACTCTAATTGCCAAAAAGGAAGGAAAAAAAGCCTCACATCAAGTATGTGGCACCCAAGGGATAGAAAAGCAAAGAATATGCACATGAACAGTAACATTTAAAAAAAATAATAATAATTTCCTGGAGCAGTGATAGGTGAATGGATTTTTCTAGAGATATTCGCTCTAAATTTTAGGCATTAATAACATCACTGCCCTGGATAGAAATTTTCACACACAGGACCGCAAAACAGTCGTCATGGCGACACCCAGATATCAACCCTAAGGATCAGACCCAGGCAAGGAAGCAGGATGGCCTTGCAGACATGTCCTCCGCAGCTCCACCGCACAACCCCAGGAAGCACCACCCACACGGACTCCAATATAAATGGCATCTCTCCAGCTTGTACGGCATGGCCACTGGGCATCTAGGCTCCCTCCTGAGCAACGGTCTTCTCTTTCATCAGAAAAGTGTTAACACCTCAGGCTGACATTCCACCTCCTCCCATCCTCCCATCCTCACCACAGGTAAATCTAAATTGTATGAAATTATACAAAATTTCATAGTATATCTCTTTTCCACCCATTTCTTCTTTTGGTCAAGGCCACTTAAAATGTACTTTCAATCTTTTACCTAAGCTGGCTTTCCTCTAGGACATCCAAAAGACAAAAAAAAAAAAAAAAAAGTATGTAATACTTGAACACTTTGGCTTTTCTTTTGTTTATTCACCTTTGAAATCCAATAAAAATGGTGGAATGACCAGTGAATAAAAAAGATATATCTGGTAAACAAGGTAAGTGTCTTGGGCTTCTGCAAATCTCAGACCATGGCATACATTTGCAAACAAGACTGTTTCACCAGTTATAAATTTCATGTGGAACTTCAGGTAGTGTTTGGAGGACTCTGCTGATACCCACCACAGATAAAGTTGATCAGTTTCTCCTCTTTCTACACTGATTGGGGTACATTTGAATTCATTCTGTAACTGTATTCTTTTTATTTTTTATAGAGATTATATTATTTTAAATATCTCATTTATGTGGGTGTAGCAACTTCCTCCATTTTCAATAAGCAATGAGAATAGGTACTCAAAGATGTTTGATAAGCAAGCAAATGAATAAACAGGTAAATGAGATTGTGAAACACTGTGCTAGAAATTCATTGCAGCAGGAGTTTCCTGAAGGAAAATTTAAGACAAAGTTTTAATTATGAGAAGTTAAACATTTAGTTGAGATTTCAAAACCATATCCAGTTAAATTGATATCTGAGCCTATGCCAAAGTCCACATAGACAACAAAGTAGACAGTAGACATAATGATGCAATAAGAATTCAAGGTGCAGAAGTCATGGGGGGCCAATTGATCGGGAAGTTCCCCCAGGAAGAGAAGTTTGAGCTACCATTTGATGAATGTGTAAAATTTGCTATAAACCATGCTGATTTCCACATACCCATTTCAAAAGATGGTTGATCTTACTGGCTGAGGAATGATCATTATAAAAGGGCCAAGAACCTGAGGATTTTTATATGTCACCATAATGTTTACCAACATGAGTGCATTCTTTGCTTTACAAATATAAGACATATGAAGATGCTTTTTTTTTTTTTTTTTTTAGAGTGAAGCAAGTCTCTGAAATCACAACTGTAGTTCTCTGAAGATAGATTATACTTTTACCACTTATCCTTGTTTTGATTCAGGACACATGATGGAAAGTAGAAATTGGTGCTGAATATAACAGGCTTTCCAGGCAACTTTAAAGTATGTGTAATCTAATTAGCAGAGAGGATATCTCAGAAATGATGTCGGGACTCAAGGAAGATGAGAGTATTCCTGATCCGAATTCTTCTAAAAATTGGTGTAGTCAATAAGCACGTATGTAGTTATCTTCTTAGAACTGGCCTAATCAATAGACACATGCACAGTGACCAATTTCACATTTTTAAATGTAGCACTGGTGTAAAATAAACTCATCTTACTCCAGTCCATCTACCTCTCCTCAACCCACTTTAAATCTACCCTTGATCAGGTCTCCAAACAATGATCATATTGGAAAAAGAAACAAATAAAAATTTTAAGTGTACTTATTTTTCTAAAATTGTGGCTTTGAAGGCTCTATGCATTGCTCGGGCAATACAAAAAGTATCGAAACACTTTGAGTTCTGGTAAAATAAATCTGCACAATGAGTGTGTGTGGTGTGTCTTTTTTTTTTTTTTTAAAGCCTTGTCTCTTTAACAATAGCACTCCTGTAATGATTTAATGATGGGTGCTGATGGTTAGGGGCTGCCTTCTCCCTGAACAGTATGAATAAAGCAACAGGGCATCTGTAATATGCAGACTTATGAGTCTCAAGACAACAAGGGTCATCTGGGTTTCCCATTGCTCACAAAGCACCATTTATATTTCCAGGATGTTTTATTTGTTTGAGTGTTTCAATGCACTTTTTTCTATTTCCTTTACTTTTGAGGGCATTGACCCACTCTTTCTTAAGAGCATAAAGAATGAGAACAGAGATTAAAAAATAATAATAACTCCACATTAGGCCCTTCACTTCCTCTCAGTCTTTGGTGAAAATTTAAAATTTCATAACATTTGAAACCTGATTCTATCCTTCAGGTCCAGGAGGGTGTTAGTAACTTGCCCTTTTATTTCCCCATCCGATACAAATTCTTTCTTTTCTAAAAGAAGATTAGCCAGCAATTGGGCAAAACAATTTTATTCCACTCAGAAATGGCCCCTGGAGAGTGCTCTGGGAGAATGCTCTTCCGGATGGCTCTGGTCCTCAGCCTGGTCCTTGGCAGGGAGGTGTGAGCACATTCACAGATCTAGCAGGTTGTGTGCTCCCTAATCCTGCAACCTGAGGACTGATAGACTTCACCGAATGGATCTGTGCCTCATTGTCCTCCATGGTCCCTGTTTGCTTCATTTGTTCTCTTGGGATCTTAATTACATGGTTGTGACTTGTTTGCCAGGATCTCTGAAAAGACAGACCAGCAAAGTTCCTTTCCTAATAGACTAACACCCTGGGGGCAAGTTTTTTTAATCAGGAAGTCACCTTGACCCTAGTCCTCTAAGCCTCAGTTTCTTCATGTGTAAAATTTTGATTAAAATACCTGCCTTTTGTGGTTGCCGATAAGATGTTATGAGATTCAACAGCCTTATAAATATAAGATACATGATTGTCCCTACATTTAGTAGACCCTCAAACACTTTAGTTTCCTTCTCTTCCTCAGGCTTCTGTTACATCTCCACCGCAACACTAGCCATGGAAATCCACATAAATTTGGGAAGTTCTTTGGAATTAATGGAAAATGTTAATATTTCTCACATGTGACTAATGAGACTCCTTGAACCAAAGCTGAATTCTAAAATCCTTCTGGAACTTTCTCCCTCCTTATCCATTATTACAGCAGCTCATATCAGAGCATCTGTCAAAAACTGAAGTGGGACACATTTGGCAGTTACTTTCCCCCTCATTCATTTAATGTTATCAATTAAGGGGCAACCATAATCGAAGAACCCATGATATAAATGGAGATACTGAGCCAAGTGAAGTTTAAAATTAAAAAAAAAAAAAGTAAAATCTATTTCGATCGTTGTCTAATGTCTGTGAGATAGGACTCTTGCCATTACAGGATGCACTCAAATTTGTGGCTCATTGTATCTATCATGGGTCTCTGAAATATGATTTTACCATGGGATTACGTGTAACTAGGTCATAAGGCACGGACCCCAAGGCTAGTTTTGCAAATACAAATGTGCAAATGGGTTTCTCTGTTCAAAGAAGATTACAGTAACTTTATCTGGAAGGCGTTAGCAGGTCTGCCATTTTGTTGGGACAGGGCTTTTCAAAACATCCATGTTTTCTGATCTCTGAAACAACTTCCCCTCTATTTTGTGAGCGAGTCTGCCTCTTCCACAGGATGGAGTCAATAAGGGCAATGACCTAAAAAGGACTGCCACCTGAGGTATCCAGGTACATTATCAGCCTAGTGAGAGGGAGGAACAGCTGCATTAGATTCATCACACATCAGTTGTATCTCCCAGTCTAGACAGCAGAAGCAAAGTGAGGAGAAGGTGGTCCTGCTTGCCAGCCTCAGAGCTGCACGAGGGACCCCCTAGTAACAGCAGCCTGGGCTGTGGGGAGGCAGCCTCAAGAGATGCCGCCCTCTCCTTCAGAGGCTGTGCTCTTCCCACTAACTGCACCCCATAGCACTAATTCAGATGGTAAAATAACACTGCCTCTGCCCTGCATAATCAAAGAGCAGAAGGAACATGGCACCAAGAAGCCCGGGCGTGAGGAAGTAATAAATATGTTTCGAGATGACAGTTTCAAGGAGCCTGAGTCTGCACGGCAGAGTTGAAAGCAGACAGCTCCAGATGGCAAAAGCTGCCGAGGAGATGTCTTGGAGACCAGCAGTGTCTGAAAGGAAAGAACAGAACACAAGGCCAGGTCTGGATCAGAGGAAAAGCCCCAGAGACGTGCGATGAGATGCGCCTTTTGAAACAGCTGGGAGAGAATAAGAAATAAGGAAGGGACTGAGCCAGTTCAAGTATTCTTGTAATAGGATGAGGTTGCTTTATTTCCGTATCTGAAATCAGTTCCCTTTCAAGGCATTTCTTTTTACTCCACTTTGCTTTAGCCCCTGCCTCTTAAGTCCTGTTTCACAGGGCACCCAAACTGCATAAATAAAACCACTTTGGAAACTCCCCCCTCAGTCATCTTGGGGGCATGCATGATAGGCAGTGTTGGTATAACTCAGCCTTTTATATATTTTTAACTGCCTGACATAAACCCACATTTAAATGTCACCAGTAGCAAAGCCAAGAATAAATTCACAAGCATGCTTGCATTCAAGCACGATAGCACAAGTGCATGTACACACACACACACACACACACACACACGGTGGCACTAAAAACAAACTTGCCAATTTGCAAATGGGACATCAGAATCCATTAGGACAAAGGTGGACCTATGGTTTAAAAGAGTAAATAATTGGTTTCTGTCCTGTGTCATGTTTTAATTAAAGATAGCAATGCAATCTACAATATATCTGGAAATTATTAGAAACCTTTTTTTCCAGAGGCAAAAAGGATCAATACCCTTTGTCTTGGTGGCATAAAACATCCCAGGTTACTTTGTCCCTGTTTTAACCAGCAACTCAGAGTTGAAAGTAAACATTAAAGTGATGAGGGTGAAATCATATTCTGAGAGTAAATGAGGACATTCTGAAATTAGCTAAATTGTTTGCTTCAACAGCTTTTGAGACATCAATCTGGAGCTCTTTGCTCTAGGGACAGAGACAAAGGAAGAGGTCAGTGATTGGGCGGGGGATGGGGGAGCTTTCTGATTTTCAAGCAGAACAGTCAAAACTATTCAACAAAGCCAAGAGCTAAAAAATCTGTGGAAATGGATGGTGACAATTCATCCCATTTCTGGGAGGAACCAGAACAATGCAAGCGAGCTCTGTGTGTTTCTCTCCATAAAATGGGTTTTCAAAATTTGCTGCTGCTTCTCAGGATGATGAAAGTAAAATATGTTAGGATCGTGGGAAATATTTTGAGAAATGACCAAATGCAGAGGCAGAAAGTCTCTTTTTAGCTGCTGAAAAGAGCCTTTTTTCTAGGTCTTTCCCACAGAAATGTAACCATCCGATAGCATTTCAGCACACTACACGGAAGTGTAGAAATGGAGAAAAGAGAATGACCCTCCAATCATTATCTATAGGACATTACACTGATAAATGGCAGTGTTAATGAACCCAAATGAATTTGAATCCTTCCTCCCTGCAGTTATTTTGATAATACTGGAATCTACTAAAGTGCATGGAATTAACAATTAAAGGGGGTTAAGCAGACACTTAATACTTGTTCTATTTTGCACAGTTTGGCAGTAATGCATCTGCTGTAATCAGGGTTTTTATTTCTCTTTGGGAAAAAAAAAAAAGGAAATGTTTATGTTTTGGAAGCAAAGCCTCCAGGATCCGTGGCTCCTCTGTGCAGACCCGGCATGTAAGTGTTTGCGTTGTGTGTGTTGGGGGCCCCGCCGGGCGCGGCTGGCCTGTCTGGCTTTCTCCTTTTGCAACAGCGCCACCTTTGGGCTTCTAAAGGGAAAGGTCTTTTTTGCTAAAGGATATGAAAACCGGCAACAACTAGAAATACGCACTCCCTCCTCAACCTTTTGTTCAATGAAACTAAAACATAAATTCATTTTCCTCCTGAGAGAGAGAGAGACGAAGGAAAAAAGGGAAGAACTGGGGAGAGAAAAGGAGATTGACCTAGGAGGTAAGAGAGAGGAAGAGAGAAAAGAGGGAAAGAGAAGAGGGAAGGAGATCAGGAAAACAAGGGGAAAGCGTCCTTTCTTGACCAGAGGAAGATGCAGCAGGTCATGGAGTCATTCTTTCTTTGGCGCTTTCCTGCCTGGACTGCTGACTTCTAGAAGGCTGCTATTGACCCAGGGTCCTGGATTCCTGTTCCAGACTTCCTCAGCTATGCCATTTTCCTATCGCTTGTTTATAAACCATAGCACCAGCTTCATGAATGAGAGACTATGAGAAATTGTGGATTTCTGTTAAGCCCATTCTTTTAAAAATGAGAATTAAATATAATGTGTGCACTTTGGTAAGGATCTTACTATTTCTCTTTGAATGCGAAATAGTCTTGGATTCTTTTCGGACAGGTATGGCCTCACTCCCAGGAAGCATGACCCTGGCTAACTAGGGATGGGAGGGTGGGTAAAGAACACAGAGAAACTTCTTAAATTCCACTGTCAACTCAATCCCAATCTTTAGATGTATGAGGTTGAGTTAAGAAGTATCCTGGGAATACACAATCCATAGCTCAGTTGGCAAGGCTGGAGAGCTAAGCAAATCTTTGTCTGGGGGGATTGGTTTGGGTCTTCTGGTATGAAAGGATCAGAGAAAAATATATACCTAAAATTATGTGCCTTCAATGAATTTAGATTTTTTATAATCAAATCTATGAAGTTATGTGGGGAAAGAAAGTGTTGCAAATAGAGTGGAAAGGACACTCTGATGCCTCAGATTAACTCCAGAATCCAGGCAATTCCATGCACTTTGCTTTGCAGCTTTTAATTCTGACCTTCATAGCTTCAAATTTGGATTAGCTCTCATCTGACTACTTGCTATCTCTTCTCTGAAAATCACCTTGCATAGTTCATCCAGATCCAAAATCCAAAAGTGCCTCCTTCAATAAATAACTCCCTGCTCAAAATCCTCTAAGTTCTTTGCATTGTTCACAGGTTCAACTTCATATTTCTCAGCCCTAATACCAGGGTCTTTGCAGAATTGCTCCTAAAACTCTCTCCCGAGAATCCCATATAGGGAATGTCAGGGTAGGCATTCTGTGCCTCATCCCCAAGACCACTGGGGCATCCCTGATAAACCCATTCAGTAAAGCATCCACTCCCTCTTATAAATCTGTGGTTCTGATTATATAAACACTCAATGAGGTATATATACTTTACAGGGGCTGATGCTGTCTTATCTCAGTATGTATGTGTGTACGTCCGATATTTTTAATTTGGCTGGGTTCTAAGCTTTTTGAGGGCATATCCCATGCCTATTTGAATCTCTTTGTGATGATCAGAATAGTGTTTTTGTATATATGAGGTGTTGAATTTTAAAAACTTACGGATTTTCTGCATTGAGTGTTCGAGTAAAATGAGTGTTCCAGTTTTTGTGCACCCAAATACTTCAGGCTGGTATCTTTTTTGATAGTTTAAGGAGCCAGTCATTGAATAAATCTGACCTGCAGAAAAGCAGGCACTTTTGCTTCTAAATCTTTACTATTTAATATTTAGCTAGTCCCTATTGCAGAAATAAGTAGGATCTTTATATTATCTCTTATACCTTCCAGCTATATTTACATGCTTTTTACATTTATTTTAAGTATCTATAAATCTTACATAAGCTGAAACCAGGAAATAGAAGTCTTTTTTTTGGTGCATAATTTTTCATATACCCTATTTTACTGGAAGTAAACTAAGCTCCAAGAACTCTTGTGACTCTTAACTATCACTTAGGCCAGGAATGTATCCAATATATCCTTCTCTCTCCCTATTATGCATATCCACATTTTATTATTTTTTAATTTGGCTGAAGAATAATGGGTACTCAAAAATCATCATTTATATATTCTCCATTTAGAAGGCATTCTATGCTTCCTTTATGTTCTAAGGAAATGTTCTTTCCTTAGCTCCTAAACAGTGAATTACTTCTTAAGTAGGGCCCTTATGTTTCCATTGGTCCCACACATGATCACAATGGAGTGACTGCAGAAATCCTTGAATTACGGTGAATAATGCTCTGAGGGCATTGCATAGCAAAGATAGTAAGGATAAGGGAAGGCTCCTCATCACTCTGTGGTGTCTTTTCATCACTGCTGAGGAAGGTGGGCTTTGAATGTTTGTGTCATGGAGTAAAAACTATCTTTTATCAGTCAGCTGGTGTATATCCTGTTTGTTTTGTACAAAACGTTGTGTTTATTGCAAGGAAATGTCAGTCACAGCCTTTGCCCTCAAATTCTGAGCAAGGCTATAGAATCTTAAGACAGCACCTATTAGGCAAGAGTAATTTGTAAGAGATAAATTGTATATAAAAGGTTATCCACGCTGAAAAAGCTTAGAGAACATCTTCCAGATCCGGAATTAGAAGGGGCATGCCAGACCCATGGAGGATTGCCAATATCCCCCTTGCTGGCATTGGATTTAAGCAACATGGTGAGGCGCCCGGGTGGCTCAGTCGGTTAAGCAACCAACTCTTGATTTCCACTCAGGTCACGATCTCAGGGTCATAAGATCGAGCCCTGGGTCAGGCTCCATGCTCAGCTCAGAGTCTGCTTGAGATTCTCTCTCTCTCCCTCTGCCCCTCCCCTGGCTCGTGTGTACATGTGTGGGTGCTCTCTCTCTCTCTCTCTCTAAAATAAATAAATAAATGAATAAATAAAATCTTTTTAAAAAACATTTCCCCCCCCCCGCAAACTCTATGCTTTTCTTTTTTAAAATACGAATTCTAAAAAGGTGCTGGATTCATGAATACACATCTCCCCACTCTCATCTTAATATTTTATTTGTAATGAAGCCTATCTCTTCCAGATTGAATTATTCACTCTTCATTCTAGACTCCTTGTATATACCTCTATTTTACAGCAATTATTTGTGTATCTGTCCCTCAGTAGGTATGTATTCATCAAGAGCAAAGAATATGTCATATATATCTATGCATCCCCTTTACCTAGAACACAACCTGGCACATAAGGGTGATCAATAAATGTTTGTTAAAATGTTCCAGTGAACTGTAAGCTGCTTTTAGAGAGGGGATTATACTGTGACCACATCTACATCCTTAACATGTTTAGAACAATGTTTTTGTAAATAGATGGAACTCAATGACTATTTGTTGCTTTAAAGTTAAGGAGAAAACACATGAGCTAAACTCTAAGAGATGAAAGCTAAGTCAGGGTAGAGCACACCTAATTTCCAGGTCTGGGGCTCAGATACAGAACCCAGGCCATTAGTTGATATGTGAAATACATCAGACAACATACATTTATCTTTCCCTTCATCAGAATAGTGTATCCCAAAAAATTTCTTTTAAAGAAAGAAGTTGTCATTTATTATCGTGGCATTTCATACTTGCTTTCAAGTTCTATTTCTCAGCATCAGATTCAGGACGGCACTGTGTCTCTGGTAACTTGTACCACTCTAGTAAGTGCTAACTGCCTGTTGATAGGGCGGTTTAAATGTGTCTGAGGAATAATTGTACCTGGCCTTTCACCTTAA
This sequence comes from Neomonachus schauinslandi, assembly GCF_002201575.2. Lineage (NCBI taxonomy): Eukaryota > Metazoa > Chordata > Mammalia > Carnivora > Phocidae > Neomonachus > Neomonachus schauinslandi. The sequence goes on along the minus strand of NC_058416.1, from coordinate 31,706,723 downwards.
TGCCTTTAAAATGATCTCTGCTTTGTTTTTAAAAGTGACTAAGACAGTTTGATATCAGAAATGGCTGAGCAAGTATTCAGGGCAAATGTATTTCAAGTCAGAGATGGGCTGGCCCCCTACAGTTCACATTATAAATTCATCTTGTGGGTCTCTGGAATAAGAAAAACAATCGTTTCTTGGTGCACTTTTATTTCCCCTCCTCTAGGCTATTTACTCCGTGACTGCTCAGTACATGTAAATAAATATGTCATTATCCTTTCTATTTTCAGAGTAACAGCAATAGGGAAGAACTGCAGCAAATATCAGGTGTGGATACTGAGGGGTTTTGGAAAGTCAGAAAATCCCTCTTCCCCTATGATCTATGAGAACGGAGCTGAATGGCCAAAATTACAGAGGCTTGGTGTAAGAGGATTCTCCAGAAGTAGAACCAATAGGATATACACATATAGAGTGAAAAACAGAGAGACAGAGACAGAGAGATTTTTTTTTTTTAAAGATTTTATTTATTTATTCATGAGAGACAGAGAGAGAGAGAGAAGCAGAGGGAGAAGCAGGCTCCCAAGGAGCAGGGAGCCCGATGCGGGACTCGATCCCAGGACCCTGGGATCATGACCTGAGCTGAAGGCAGACGCTTAACCGTCTGAGCCACCCAGGAGCCCCAGAGAGATTTATTATAAGGAATTGGGTCATGCAATCTGGAGGCAAAGAAGTCTTCAGATCTGCTGTCAGCAAACTGGAGACCCAGAAGAGCCAATGCTGTACTTTCATTTTGAAAGCCAGCAGGCTTGAGACTCAAGAAGAGTAGATTTTTCAGTTCAAGTCTAAAGGCAGGAAATTACTGATAGTCCCCGCTCAATCAATTTAGGCTAGAGGAGCTCCTTATTTCTCAGCCTTTCTGTTCTGCTCAGGTCTTCAATTGACTGGATGGGGCCCAACCACATTAGGGAGGGTAATCTGCTTTACTCAGTCTGCCAATTCAAATGTTAATTTAATCAAGAAATGCTTTCACAGACACACCCAGAATAATGTTTGACCCAGTGACTCACACAAGTTGACACATAATATTAACCAACCCAGTTGGTATTGCTTAAGAACATAATTGGCTCTTGAATAAATGTGTGTGTGTGTATATATATGTATGCGTTAAATTTCTCAATTTAAGCACTTGAGAGGTGCCTGGGTGGCTCAGTCAGTTAAGCGACCAACTCTTGGTTTCGGCTCAGGTCATGATCTCAGGGTTGTGGAACTGAGCCGCACATTGGGCTCCAGGTTCTACACAGTGATCAGCAGAGAGTCTGCTTGAGATTCTCTTCCTCTCCCTCTGCCCACCTCCCTACTCGCACATATGCTCTCTCTCTCTAAAATAAATAAATAAAATCTTTAAAAAAAATTTAACAACTTGTTATCTCATTGTATGTATTTGTATTAATGCATTAAAAATACAGGTAAGCATCTGTTTAGTCTTTAGCGAGTACCTAGCACTCTACTAAGTGTTGTACATACATGATCTCATTTATTGCTCAAAAAATCCTGTAGGATGGGTGTTCTCATGACTCCAATTTTACAGAGGCAGAAACTAAGTCTGAGCCAAGTAAAAAAAATTTCCCCAAGTCATAAAACTTGTAATTCACATGCCAAAACTAGAATCCAGATTATCTATTTTGTACAACATACCTAAAAATCATGACACTCGGAAAATCTGCATTATCTGCAGAATCTGAAGATTTAAATAAAATATTTCTGCCTTAGAAGCCAGTCTGCAAGAAAATATCATTAGAAATATCACTACTTAACCCTTCATACATGCAGAGGAATAGAAATAAGAAGAGGAATTTCTGAGTACAAATCCTGGGATGCGGCATACTGAATTACAACTCATGAACACAAAACCACTATTTTTTTCTGGATTCCCTATACCCGAGTGTTCAACTTTCACTTTTCTAAACAACTTCTGGGTCAGGTCTAATTCTGGCTCCCCTTTGGAAAGCACAATTAAACAGATATGTTCCAATAAAATTATTATAATGTTAGGTGTGGCTATGACAAACTATACAATAGCCCTGGCTACCTTTCAAATTTTAGAGTGAAGAGCTATCTAAAAAGCACATATGAGACACACAGATTTTTGTTGTCCTTCAGAATTTTTGTTGTTCTTCCACAGTAGGGTTAAAAAAAAATCCAAAGCCTGTGGTTCTTATGTGATAATGATTCCAGTAAGCACATTTTCCATCAAACTACAAGTTCACTTTTGAGTTCACCAGGTTATTTATGTTTGGTTACATTATTTACCATACTTCTCTAGTTCTAGACCATATCACTAGTTTGACAAGACATTTAAAAAAATCCAATGGAGTCTTCTGCTTATAGCTGTAATGGAATAATTTGTAACAGATTAGCCACTCCAATCATAAAATTGGGCAAAATATATGAAACATACTATTTTCAGATAAAGGATAAGATGTAGTACACGACTACAATCCCAAAAGAAGCCAAACAATGAAAGAGTTCCATAACTGTGCATGATTTCTGCCTGGACACATTTTCCAGGCCATAGCATGCATGGAGAGCTCAGCCAGACCATGATGATCTTACATCATAAGGCACGGAACAAAGATAAGACTTTGGGGCTATGATGGCAGCTGAAATTTGCAGGGTATGGTTCCAGAGAGGAAAGAGCTCCAGAAACCTGTGTAGGACCCCTTTGGGTCTTTGAATAAATGCTAATCATAGTATGTTTAGGATGAAATTCTACAAAGCCAAGCAAAAGCACTAGTATTGAAAGAATAACCATGGGGGAACTATGACCCAAACAATTAAAGGGGCTCACATAGGACTAAGAGATTTGAGTTCTGACAGCCAGAATAAAGAGAAAGTACTAAATAGCTCAAGCATTCAGTAGAGATCCCAGAAAGACCATATCATAGGTGCAAGCTTATCTGATCCTAGAGTAACCGTTTACCTAGACTCAGCCTATTCCAACTTAAAACAAAGACTTTAAAGAAGCAAGCTGACCTACACGCAAACTAACTTCCTGCTTGAATAAAACTTAACACTCTTCAAAGAAAAATAACAAAATTATCCATATACTCAACAACACAGAAATCGTTAACACCTGACACACTACCAAAACTTACTAGATATGTGAAGAAGCAAGAGAAGAACCAGAAGAAGAAACAATAATAATAAAAGCCAGGAGAAATAAGCCATGGAATGATGGAACTGGCACACTAGGGCTTTAAAAAGAACTATTACAATTTTGTTCAAGGCAAAATATATATGGAGGAACACACACACACACACACATATAATATGGTTATATATATAATATGGTTATATATATATAAATATATATATGTATATATGTAAATACATATATACATATATATAAATATATACACACACACACACATACACACATATATATTTAAAAGTTAATAGAAACTACAAAGGAAAAGATCAGTGAATTTGAAGACAGGGTACTGGAAACTATTCAAACATCAGAAACTATAGAGGAAAAAGGAAATACTTCCAGATTCATTTTATGTGGTCAACATAACCCTGATACTAAATCCAGAGATGATCATTACAAGAAAACAAAATTACAGACCAACAGTCTTCATGAATCTATATAAAAATTACTAACAATAAATTTCCAATTCAATTCAGCAACATATATAAAGAGTAATGCATAATAACCAAGTGAAGTTGACCCTAGAAATGCAAGATTTGATTAACATTCAAAAACATACCAATGTTTTACACCACATTAACAAAAATAAGAGAAAAAGTATAGGCCATCTCAATAGATGCAGAAAAACACTGGAAAAAATTCCACATTTATTTATAATTAAAAAACTAAGTAAACTATCAGTAGACTATAATAGAGGGGGACTTCTTCAAGCTGATAAAGGACATCTCTGCAAAACCTGAAGCTACCTTCATATTTAATGGTGAAAAACTGAATACTTTCCAATTAAGAATAAGAATAAAGAAAACTTCTTTATTCTTAATAAAGAATAAAGACTTCTTGCCACTTCTATTCAAAATGGTACTAGAGGTATATATGCATATTCAATAAGATAGGAACATAAATAAAAGGCTCATAGATTTGAAGGAAAGATGAAATAATGTTTTATTTGCAGACAATTGATAATGTATGTAGAAAACTCTAAGTAACCTGTAAAAAACACCACTAGAACTAATAAGTAAATTTAGCAAAGTTGCAGGACACAAGATTAATAGACAAAATTCAATTATAATTCTATGAGTATTTTAAAAAGTGGAATTACAAATTCAGTACCGAATACTATTTATCATAGAACCAAAACCCATGAAATACAAATTGATAACCTTAACAATTTATGCAATATCTGCACAGTGAAAACTACAAAACTTTGCTGAGAGAAATTAAAGAAGCTCTAAATAAATAAATAAAGAAGCTCTAAACGTCTTCAAGGACTAGAAGTCACAATATTGTTCTCCACAAATTATTCTATGGGTTCAGTGTAATCTCAAACAAAAATTGCAGCAAGTGCCTTGTAGAAATTGATAAGCTATATCTAAAATTTATATGGAAATGCAAGAGACCTAATGTGACCAAAGTAATCTTGAGAAAGAAAAATTTGGAGGATTTACAGTAACTGGCATTCAGATCAAATACAAATCTACACTGATTCGGGCAATGTGGTATTGCATAAAGAAACACAAATAGATTAATGACAGACAATGGGGATCTCAAAGATAGACCCACTTATATTTGTTCAATTGATTTCAAAATTTAAAGTAATGCAATGGAGGAAAATAAAATATTCCAAAAATATTCAGGAACAACTGCACAGCTATATAGAAAATAGAACCTCAAACTCTACCTCACACCATACAAAGATTAAATTCTAGATGGCTAATAGCCCTAAGCCTAAAGTTAAATCTATAAAGCTCTAGAAAAAAACATAGGCAATCATAGGGTAGGCAATTACTTCTTAGAACATTCCAAGCATAATTAAAAATGGATACATTTTACTTTATTAAAATTTAAAACTTCTCATTAAGAAACAGTGTTAAGAAAATGAAAAGGTAAGCCACATATTGGGGGAAAATTACTTGCAATACATGTATGTGACAAAGGATTTGTCCAGAATAATCCACTTAGAAAAGTCAATATAAAAAGACAAACAACCCAGTTTTTAAAATGTGTAAAGAACCTTAACAGACACTTTACAAATGAAGATATATGCATGTATAAAAAGCATGACAAAAGCACTCAGCATTATTTCTAATCAGGGAAATGTGAAGTGAAATCTCAATGAGACACTACAATACACCCACCGAAATAGCCAATATTAAAAATACTGACAACACCAGATGTTGGTTGGTAAGAATGTTGAGCAAACAGATCTCTCAAACATTGCTGGTGGAAGTGTGAAATGGTTCAAACACTTTGGAAATAGGTCTGGCAATTTCTCATAAAGTTAAAATATGCATATATTCCATGACCCAACAACTGTACTTTTAGGTACTTAACTCAAAATAATAATAATATCACAAAAAAGCTTGTATAAGAATGTGAATAGCAACTTTAGTCATAGTAGCTAAATGCCAATTAGTAGAAAAACAGATTAAAATATACTATGTTTTACTCACACAAGGGAATAATATGTAGCAATAAAAGGGAACTATTGATAGATGAAGCAACATAGATGAATCTTTAAAAAAGTATATTGAGTGAAAGAGTAAAATACAAAAGAGTACAGTATTATTCCATTTCCAAGAAATGTTAAAACAGACAGAATGAATCTATGCTAAAAGAATCAGATGAGTAGTTGTATTTGAGGTGGGATGGATATTTATAGGGAAGCACAACTTTCTGGGGTGACAGAAATGTCCTCTATCTTGATAAGAGGCATGGGATACACAGATGCATGCATTTGTCAAAACTTATGAAACTGCACTCTTTAAGTCTGTGCATTTCATAGTACATAAATCATACCTCAATCAAATATTCTTGACCAAAAAAATCCAGTGGAGAGCCTATGTCTGGTATATAGTCAGCACTCAATAAATCTGTGTTGGATGATATTATTCCCAGGAAGAATTCCAGATATTTTTTTCCCTGCAAAGAACTACAGACAATATTGAGGAAACACCTCAAAGAGATTGTCAGTTGCATCATTTTTGTTCATAATGGATATCAAAATTATTTTTCCAATATTGATTTCTGTTCTGAATGAAACTAAAACAGATCAATTTGTAAGCAAACACAGATCTCTAGGCTTGACCTCTACCTTTATGAAACCCAAGCCACAGACTGTGATTACATTCCTCAAAGTCCATTTGACAGACAGGAAATGTCAGTAACAGTCATACTTAGCAGAAATTCATTAACCTGCAGACCTTTCCCATTTGGGGTAATATTCTCTCAGTCTATTGACAGCATATTCATTTCTCTAAGAACGGCCTCAGATACACCTCCTCCTTGAAGTCTTTTTCAAGTTTTGCAGCCTGAAATGATCTCTACATCTTCTAGATCTTATGGCAAGTTCCTAGTGCCTCTATTATAAAACCCATCACCTTTTACTTTATATTACAGCAATTTGGATACCTGTTTTATCCCCTCCTGGATTGCAAACTGCTTTAGAGGAGAGAGATTGTTATGTTATTTTATACTTCCACAGAACATACCAAATTATAGTGGTCTACCCAAATATTACCAAATAAGTGCATGAATAAACAGAAGAATGGAGAAAGTCTGGATCAATGTAGAGAGAAACTCATAACAACAAACAGCAGAATGTGATTTTTATATGGCAGTCTTTCAGTAATTTTGCTAATTATTATTTTTTCAAATGTATTTATTGAGCACGCCCATTTGACATTGTTCTAGCTGGGCATTTGGGCAAGAGTTGAATTAGACAGGGGCCTTGTCCCTCAAGGAGATCACAAATAGGAAACGGAGATGGATACATAAGTAAATAATTGTAAAACAATGTATTAGGAGATCTAATGGAGGAGTGTTCAAGAGAGAGTGGCAGCACAAAAGAAAAAAGTAATCATATCAAATGGAGGTATGGAAAATTTATGACAGAAATTTCAGATGACTTTCACATGGTAATAATAACAACTGACTCTATAAAGAGAAAACTAGGCTATGCTCAAATCCCTTAATCCTTTCAACAACCCTAGGGGGTATTAATCTTATCCCTATTTTATAAATGAAGAAACTGAGATGCTAAGTTTACATATTTTGCATAAAGCCATTACAGTTAATGGTGAGATCCAGATCTGGGCCCAGGAAATTTGAACCCAGAACCTTCATCTTCTATCACAATGATCTGGGTCCTGAAACACGAGTAGGCAATTCATCTGCTCCACATGCCTGGTATGTGTGAGGATGCTCATTTGAGGTTAGAGTGCTTTTATTAGTCAAGGTTCTTCATTGTTTCTCTCAAGTAGAATTACCAAATCTTTTTTTTTTTTTAAGATTTTTTTTATTTATTTGAGAGAGAGAATGAGAGAGAGCATGAGAGGGGTGAGGGTCAGAGGGAGAAGCAGACTCCCTGCCAAGCAGGGAGCCTGATATGGGACTCGATCCCAGGACTCCAGGATCATGACCTGAGCCGAAGGCAGTTGCTTAACCAACTGAGCCAGCCAGGCGCCCCTAGAATTACCAAATCTTGCTGCTTTATGCAACAACAGAGAATCTACCAGAAACATAAAAGGACTTCTCAGAGTATCTAAGCAGGTATTAAATATCCAAACCTCAAAAAGAGAGGAACTATGTCAGATTAATGGGTTTTAGCAGCTAGAGATAATGGGCCTTCTCTCTTGGCATCTTTTCATTCTGGGATCGTGGGTAAATCCCTGGATCAATCAATTGTGGTCAAGAGCAGGGTAATACTGCAGGGGGGCCACCACCTGTATCATCCTATGGGGAACCATTTACACAATAAACTATATACAAGCAATGTGGAAGATGTCACCTGGAAATAATACAATGTTTATACTCACAGGGCAGTTCCAATGGCTGTCATGTGCCTGGTGGGGTGGGGCCATTTCCAAAAGAAAGGGAAGATTTGAACAGAAACAAAGCAAAACAACACAAGGGGTATTATGCAGGGATTTGGGGCAGGGATAAAATGCAGAATTCTCATCTATAAATGAATCTCGGGTATTTTATATCATCTAAAAATAGTATCAGGCCATCTTTCTCTTCTTAGTCCCTGCTTATATTCCTATACATTGTAGCACTTCTGAAAACAAGGCCCAATTTTCCAGCGATTTCATTTTTTTAAAGTAAAAATTATTTTAGACTGATTTCACCTGGATTAAAATACAGTACATTTTCCTCCTGACTCAACACATTACTTGGAATTGTACTGAGCTTCACATTCTCAGCTACTTTGCGTCGTGGTATGATGGGGTGCATAATTAATAAACTGAGTAGTCCATGATTTGAATCAAGTGGTGTAAGATTCAAGATTGGAGAACTACATCCAAAGGCAAGTCTAGGAAAAGGCTGTTTGCCCACACGAATGGTGTTGATAGATCTCAGGTGCTTTACCCGCTTTGTCTTTGTGGAAAAAGGGAGAATGCACAGAGAAAACAATGTAATAGTATTATACCACTAGTTACCTATTAAACACAATGTCCTGTATGTAGATTATTTTACTTAATCCTCCCAGTGACACCCAGGCTTCCTTTTCCTTATTTTACAAATGTGAAAACAACTGGAGGTTGATTAAGTAATTTACTTATAGTTACAAGGTTAGAAAATGGCACAGGTGGGACTAACTCCCATGTTTGTATTTGTACCCTTCTATGTCAGGTGCCCCTGAAAAGACCTAAGGTCGCTGACCCAGACTCTGTGACTGTGGCCAGAAGCAGGACCTTCCACATGGACTGGCAAGTGTAGCACGTTCACCAAAACCCAAACCAACTGGCACAATCACCTTTCAACCTCAACGTTTCTTTCACTTCAAGGGTATATTGTAATATTGATATTCAATCAATTCCAACTTAGTAAAATTGAGAAGAGAAATTTTAGGTTAGGGAAACTGAGGTTATTTGGTAAGCTCAGTTACTAAATGCTGCATTATACTTTTTTTAAGTGGTAGAATTATTCTTTACTAATTATAGAATTTCCACCATTGGTAGCTTTTGTCCAGCACACCTGTTGTTATTTTCCATGAATGTCTTTCTCCTTCAGTGGGGGCCATATTCCTCCCCTTAGTGTTGGGTGTAACTACAGTTAATAACAACTCACATGAAGAGTGATTGCTTGAATCCAGTAATACTTAACTAGACTTGGGCGCCTGGGTGGCTCAGTTGGTTAAGCGACTGCCTTCGGCTCAGGTCGTGATCCTGGAGTCCCAGGATCGAGTCCCACATCGGGCTCCCTGCTCAGCAGGGAGTCTGCTTCTCCCTCTGACCCTCCTCCCTCTCATGCTCTCTGTCTCTCATTCTCTCTCTCGCAAATAAATAAAAATCTTAAAAAAAAAAAAATACTTAACTAGACTTGAAAACAAAGAGCACCACCAACACAGTAGAATAAATCTTATCTAAGGAGTTAGGAAGCTCTACCCACATTGTTGGCTTATCAGTGACTTGTAAGTTGAAGCTCTACAAATAATGCAACCGCTCAGGGGTTCTTTTTTCTCATCTATCAGTTACAACATGTGCTCTAATCTGTAAAATACAGAGCAAAGGCCCGAATGAATGTCTGTGCTTTAGCTAAATACAAAACACATTGTTACACATTGCTGTGCTTTACTTTGATAAACATTTTAAAAGAAACCACTAATTCTTCACATTTTTTAAAATGGAAAAATCAGAAAATGGGAAGGTAAAAATGGAAGAGATAACTTCCAAGAGACTAGTGGAGGAATTAGAGGGTCCTAGGGGCCAAATAGCCAAGTGGGATTTGTGCTAAGGCAGGCTGGCAGTGGCTGGCACTGAATTTCCAAGACTTCAAAACTTCAAGAACCCACAAACTACAGCTAATAATGTCTAGAAGTAAATACCCCAAAATGCAAAGGTCATCTATACTTACGTGCCTTTGTCACATTTTTGCACACTTGATGATATTTGGCAAAATCCTCCCTGACTTCAAGAATGTGAAGCTATTTTGACAAATGCGCAGTCTAAAGAATCAGAGGTCAGAGGCAAGAATCCCTCTGGCCTGCTAATAGAGCTCTGAACTGAAGGACTCACTAGTCCCTTTGAGATTTTGTTTTATGTAAATGTTCCCACCTCCTGGAGAGTCCTCCCTTATGACTTTGTTAGAAAGGCCATATATTTCCAGATTTCATTTAGGGAAAGCATTTGTTCATTCAGGGAAAGAGAAAAACTAATTCCCTGGGGCGCACTGACATTGATGAGAAATAAAGCCAGAGCCCAACAATGGTGTGAGACCAGGAAAATGCCAGCAAAGTAGAATGAAAGTCACAGGATGTTTCGACTGCACACAAAGGAAAGGACGGAACCTTTTGAGAAAGTAAAACCATCTACTGGAAAGTTCTCTTTAAGTGTGTATTTTGAGGATAGAGGAAGTAAGGGGAGGTTGTCTCTGGAAAGGTAGCCCATAGGGTCTTCAGAAACAACCTTTTGGTCCAGGCATTTTGCTGAAGAGGGTTAAGTCTGTCTGAAACAGCGTCAGCTGGCTGGAAAACTATTTGACCTTCACTGGATCATCAGTCACTCTTTTGCTTGAGTGGCTGAATGAAGAGTATGTCATTCTGTCATAGCAAAAATCTGGAGAAGGAGAAAAAAAATTAAATCGATCCTCTCCATCTCAGAGAGGCTTAGTTTCATTGGCATCTAACTGACACAAATACTCTTCACTGGGTTTCTGTTTGCTGATAGCAATTAAATATTCCTGTCTTTGACTTCACAGCCAAATGCCCTGGCTGATGAGTGGGACAATGCTCTCCACTCCTGAAGGATGGGGCTGGAATTATGCTCATTTTAAATGTCTCTGATCACACACGTGTGTCTGTCTGGGTTCTCTCTACAGGAAACTATAAAAATAAAAAACAATAAAATCTACAATGCACATACCCTGACATCCGTAGTCCTGTCCTGTTAATTGGAACCTATCTATATAAAAATCTGGATTGCAGATGAATAATTAAAGCAATATATGAACTTTTGGGTTTTCAGTTATTATTAAAACTTAGGAAAGTGATTTTTTAAAAAGAGAGAGAAATGAGTAGGCTGACAGTATGGCAAGCAGGAGTCCTGGGTGATGTGACCTAGCATCATTTTGCCACAAAGTGTCCCAAGTGGGAGACCTTGATTGCCTTATATATTTTGTTTGTTTGCCTGTTCACTTGTCTTTGTACCCTACCGCCCCCCACCCTGAAGTTAGATGGCAGTGAAATGGTACTGACTGACCAGTTTTTTCCAAGACAACAGTAAGATATGGAGTCAGTCCTCTTTCCCTTAAGAAAAAAGTGAATAGCAATTGTCCTGGGTGGCTTTCAATAACTAGCAAGATTAACCCCAGAGAAATCTCTTGTAGCTGGGACATTGATTGTTCTTTCTCATCTGGGCCAGTCTATTTGAGGAGCCTCATCCCCATCTTTAAAAGGGAAGGGGATGAGGTCAAGGTCAGGAGTTACACACAGTCTCATTTTCTTCTTTAGAATTTCTGTGCTCAGGACAGATCTCTATATACAGTCTACTTGGGAATTGAGGGCATCACCCAGGGACTTTAGACCCTAAAAATGCTTTATTTAGAGAGTTATATACTTCAGTTTAGAGACTTTTACTTTTTATTTCTTGCTTCAACTTACCTGAAAATTACCTTAGGACTCCACTCTGCTTTGCTACAATTGATGAGACCACAATCTTCCTACTTTATTAAAGAAACCAAACGTCTGAAACTAAGCAGCAGGAAATGAGGAAAAATCTGACAAATACTAGATGCTAGATAAATGGAATTAAAATTATCAAGGTCTCCAAATGAGCTTTTTCTTTTTCATCCTATTTCCTTCCCCCCCTCCCCGATTTATACAATTTGACAAACTCCTTCATTTTAATAGAAACTTTGTGAATTAGATTCTTGGAACAGCCAAAGTGTGTCTTTTGGATCATCTTTCTTGTCAACAGTCAAATAAAAAAAAATTATGCTGAATCTATTAGCATTTTTGAATTCTTGTTTAACTTTAGTAGTTAAAGCAATGTAAATCAATGATAAAAGCATGCACAATGTAAAGGCACTGGGTTCAGAAAATTTGAGATTTTAGCAGAGCTATGTACTCACCTCCCTAAATCATCTGCATAGGACCTTATTTCTTACCTGCTGTCCTCATAAATAGATTTGTATTTATCAGGTTATGTTTTGTCCAGGTCCTATGCTAGGCACATTGTATCTTATCTCTGATCTTCATTCACAACCCTTAAAGTTAATATTCATCAGTCTAGGTTACAAAACATGTGATACACCTTGGAACTGACCCATCTTGCTTTAAAGTTGGCTCTATTCCAATGCACCATACTTCTATGTGATCAATTATATGGCACTGAAAGTAAACATGGGTGTTTAAAGAATGCTAAGGACTCCATGGTGGTTTGATTGAACATCTATGCTGGAGAGTAGGTGAGCAGTCCCTCAAATATCAGAGGTTAAGATTGAATTGCTTTCATTCTGAAGCTACAGACAGCCATTCAAGAAGGGGCAGGGTATGAATGCTACTGACATCATAATGAATATAAGCATTTTCACTGTAACTTTCATTTTTGGTATACAGGTTCCTACACAGAGCCAGAATATAATAGGTATTGTTCGATAATTTTTTAATAAAATAAATGGAATCAGTTATGAATCTATTTACTGAACTAATTAAAAATTAAATCAGGAGCCACAATCAGTTCTATTTATGAATTCGATGCCATTGATTAATTTTGATGCCAGACGCAGGATTCGAACCCAAGTTCCCATCATTTCTGGACACTTACTGAACAATTACATGTTAAGTACTGGCTATTTGCAATGAATATCTATTGAGCACATGATATTCACAGCAAATATATATTGAACACATGCTAGAAAAAGAACCAATTTGATGCTTTGTAGACACCAAGAAATTTACAATAATGCCTCCCTTTCAAAATACTTAAAATCTTGCTACAGAGATTAGACTTAATCATTTGAAAGCTTTATTAATAATAATAGAGCAATAGAAGTTCACTAGTAAAACTATAAGGAAATACATAAGTATGTAGCAAGTAATGCCTTGGATAATAAAATAATTCAATTTCTATAACAAATTACCTCCCAAGTTCAAAGGCAAGTTTCTGCACACCTGTTAGGAATGTCAAAATGTTAAATGTATAAGATTTATTTGTGAATTGGGTGCTTAGAGTAGTTTTTGTTTGTTTTGTTTTGTTTTGTTTTGTTTTACCAATGTATTACAATTGCACAAAACCAAATCTGACAAATTATAAATCGGCTTGGTGAGCTCCAAGTGAAGAGAATGTTACATTTTTGTTTAGGCACTAACTATAACCATCAGATCACAAAGGAAATGAATCATGGAAGTGAAAGAGATGACCTACTTCTACCCCCATAACCTGGGAACCACACCCTAAATCAAAAGCAAAGGTACTCGGTATAGCCAACCCCATGGCCTCTTCTGGAGGGCCCTCCTATTGTTCGTTCCTGTCCCTACCTTTGCATTTTTTCAAGGCCCCTATTTTTTTCATTTGTTGTAAGATCCTCCTACTGATACCTGTACCTATTTGATAGCCACAAATGAACTCCGAGTAGTGTTGATTTCTGTTTCTGATTTCCCCTCCAGGTTCAGCGTAACCATTTGGATGGAAACCACCCCTTCCTGGATTTCAGGTATATCATGTAACGGATACTGTATAAACCAGTTTGTCCTCCATCCAGGCAAGAAGGTTACCCCTGTCCTCATGGTGGAGCAATCACTTTACCAAAGGAAACATCTCACCAGGGAAGACACCCCTCCTGGTCACCTCCTCCATATAATGCACACATGCATGCATACATAAACAAACAAACAAACAAATAAGCAGGTTATCCAGCTCAGGTCCTATCTCAAACTTAGATTGAGCTCTACATATTGAATGAGAGGTGGCTGTGTAATATGAGGGTCATTAGACATATACCCCTATCCTTAAATGGTCTGCGGAAGTGTCATTCCCTGCGATCAGAGCTCCTGCATGAGTCACCTCTGCAGGAGACACACACGCAAATTTAACGGCTCTCTCTATAGAGTGACATCCATGTGCACTGGCAACTTCAATTTTTGGTCAATATGAACCTACGGTTAGATTTATCCTTTAAGTGAGATACATTTTAACAAGGTTGAAGAATTAAGAAAGATATAGTTGGGACAGAAAGTACTTATTTGGGAGATCTACACTGGAAATTCAGAAAGGTTCACAAGACCGTCCTAAGGGTATTTGGGAAGGGAGGCATTTTTTAAAAGAAAGTGTTTAGTACTGTAATGACTTTTTTTTTTTTTTTAATTCCACAATCTGGCCAACAGCCTGCCTATACAGTTTACCTGAGATAGTTGAAATTTTATATTGTTGAACCCCTTCCATTTATCTGTCCTTCTAAAGGTTAAGAGCACTGTGTTATTTCTAGATTTTACATATTCTTCCACCATTAACACCATTAACACAACACATCAGATCCCTTCACTGCAGATGGAATTCAGTGAAGACCATTGACTCTGCTATGGATGAATATTGGTTAAAGGATTCAGATCTAAGTCTGCCTTTTTATTTTAATTCATTATGTAAATCCTGAAACACTTCTTCAGATATATGCAAACTCTTCTTTATGTTGTAATCTATATGATAATGCCATGAAAATCCCATCAAACATTTTATCCTGCACCATTCTTTGATGATTTACAAAGTGATGGTACCTACTCTGCCAGAGAACACTTCTTTCCAGCTATCATCAAAATACAGCCACTTTCAAGGTGGTTGAATTACATGTCTCTATTACCTGTCAGCCAACAAGAAGTGTGACTATATTTGTATATGCTGGCAAAAGTATGTGAAAGCAAAGAAATTAGCATAATCATTCTGTTCACCAGTAATTTATTGGACTAAATTTTGCATAACAGTGACCTAAAGGATACATTTTATTGTGAATGGAAGGTAGAGAGGCTTAATGATAGTTGCCATTTACTTTGTTCCAAGTACTTTAGAAAAATTATTTTAAGAATCTCAGCAACCATTAACAAAAAAAAAAAAAAAAAAGAATCTCAGCAACCATATAAAATGCAAATTATTTCAAAAACAATTTTTTTTAATAATGAGGAGGCTGGGGCTTAGTGAGATTGAGTAACTTTCACCAAAGCCACATGGTTACGTAGTGTTCGAGCAGGAAGTCAAGCCAGGTCTCTGACCCTAAAGCCAGTACTGACAGCACTGCAGTCTCCCTCTAAATAGCTCTCTTCCCACCGCCATACGTCAAACTCTCTAAACAGACTTGAGAGCCACCTCTGAAATGGTAAAGATGCAGAAGTGATGCGTGGTCTGCTGAAGCCTCATCCTTCCAGGGCTTGTTTTCACATGAACTATATCAACTGGGAGCAAACTTAGGTACGTCTAAACCCCCTTGGTTCCTAGGCCATTGTCAAAAAAGAGGAACTGGTCATCAAGTTCAGCCACAAGGTAAGGTTTAATGACTCTTTCACAAACAGACAAAGCATCTGGATTTTGTTGGAAGAACTTAGAGCTATCGTCTTTCTTCCTCTGTATCCTCTTCACTACTCCTTCTGCCCCCAGGGCCATATCCTGATTAAAGTAGCACCCTCACCCCTGCCCTGAATCCCATTTCATCACTCTCTCAATTCTCTCTTCTTCTCCTCTTGAGGCCATGCCAGGAGCTTCAGCTAGGGTAAATATGTCTGCCTTGCTCTCACTAGCCCCTCCAAATAGGGCAGTACTTCTCACACTGTGCATCAGAACCATCAGCAAAACTGCTGCTTCCCTCTCTCCTGGCCATCCCTTACCCTTCCTGTTCTAATTAGTAACCCTGGGTGCGGCTATGGTTTTCTTATAATGTATCAAAATTTGAGAACCAAATCCTCAGAGATTCTAGCTTTCATACCCCTAGCTATGCAGTGTGATTGTGTCATGACCGGAAAGAACTCTTGTAACCTTGACATGTTTATGCCTGATTATATTACCCATCAAGTGGAAAGATTCACTTGGCAAAACTATGGTTCCTGTGGATAGAACCCATCTTTCTTGTTCACTGGTTGGTATAAGTTGAAAGCTACTTATGGAGCATGGGACATAGTAAGTGCTGGATAAATATTTAATTAATTTGAATCCACATTGGAAGGCCGAATGGATGAATGGATGGATGAGTGACCTCCCTGTTGACTGGACTACCCTGTTCTTTCCTCCCTACTGCACACACTTGCCCCCAAGATAATAACAAGAACTCTAAACTGCTCCTTAGAATTAGAGCCTTATTTCATCACATCTAACCAGTATATTTCCCAGGATCCCTGCACAAAATATTGATATAAGTCTATGAGCTAGGAGAGCTTCAGTCAAACCTACAAAAGTATCACGTCCTGCAAGAGCACATTTTTACCTTCTGGGAAGGTGAGTTTATGTATAATACAACATATTTATCTAAGTGACATTCAACCATCCATTTTCTTATCCCAGTTCTAATTGTTTTGTTTTTCTTTTTCCATTAAAAATCCTCATCCATATTGACCAAGTTAATTTTGTTTAGTTTATAAAACCTGATGAGATTTTAGCTAGAAGTGGCATGGCCACAGGCCAGAGTGTATATTCATAAGAAACAATATTAGTGAGAATATGAGTTTGGTTTTTATGATAGGCTTTGAATCAGATTTTCAATGACTTAAAAGTTTTCTTAAAGTGTGTACCATGTGCCTAAATTTTTTTGACATTTATAAGGAAGGTTATTCTACGCCTGAGCTCTTTGGTTATCTGACTACTAGAGAATATGATGCAGAGAACACTTATTGCAAGGAAAATGTTCTTTTATAGCATCCTTTAGTATGCATTATAGCTCTGAAAGAAATGGAAGCCAAGATTTCCAAATATATTAGGTTCCCTAAGTTATCACTCCACAATATTTGACACAAGGAGAGAGGATAGGTGAAGTTTGCACAGTCCTTGTTAAACCCTGGGTTTAATGATTTTTTTTTTTTAGGACAGTAGTATTAAAATGGGATCGTTAAAAATATACTGCCATTCCAGCAGCATAAAAAATGCATACAATAAGTTCATACAACGCATACCGATAATGACTCAACAAAATAAATGGTGAAATGAAACCAGCATTGCTCAAACTGTGTTTAAAATAACCTTTAGGCATTTGGGGATTTTTATTGGTAACAATTTGGTGGCAAACTACTCAGTGTAAAAGAACAGTTTAAAAGCTAATAGAAAAAATCTGGCATTAATAATGTGGTAGATTACAGTGAGAACAATAGTGAGGTTACTGCAGAGAGCAATGTATCTAGATAATTAAACTTAAACCATTTTGGTTCGACAGCAGTGCAAAATAGGCCTGCTGGGAACAGGAGAGGCCCCATATGCAAAGCTGACTCTGAGAGTAAGAAGTTGGCTTTCCAGTTACACAAGTTGATTGAAAGGAAGACCTGAGCAATATAGGGAAAGGAAGGCATATCACTGGAATTCACTAATGATCCTCTCCCAGCTTTATTTTTCTTTAACTCCAAAGGTTATTATTATCATTCTAATCCTGAATTATTATGGTAAACATCATACCTCCCTCTTTATCTGTTTTAGGATTATGAGCAAACAAATGTGTAAAAGACCTTAGAGATTCATACCAAGATGAGCTATAGACAGAATCATCCCTCGTATGAAATCAAAGTCCTGGTGTAGTTACTTCTTCCAGATATCCATGAAAAGTCCAATATCATCTCTGTGTCTCAGTTTCTTAGGATGCATGATAATGAAGCAAATGCTAATCATGATCTGGTCACGCAGAGTGACTAATTAATAAGTGATTAGATCTTATCATATCTAAATGATTTTGTTGGCAGTCTTAGATATGTGTTTCTTAGAAGTCCACTGCTATCTGAGATTGATTCTGACAAGTAGTATAAAGGGAAAAAAAGAATTACAGGGTTTTATTAATGGCCAAATCATAACAGAAATGGATCTGAGCAGAGCCCATGGACAAAATATGATCATGGATGTTTAGATATTAGTGTAGAAAACAGCTGAGATTCACTGCATTGCTGATGTGCAAAAATAATGACTGTGGGATCATCCTACTTATTTTTAGTTCTTTTTTTTTAAGCTTTTATTTATTTATTTATTTGAGAGAGTGAGCAAAAGAGAGAGCATGAGCAGAGGCAGGGACAGAGGGAAAGGGAGAAGCAGACTCCCCTGCTGAGTAGGGAGCCCGACGTGGGGCTCGATCCCAGGATGCTTAACCGACTGAGCCACCCAGTCACCCCTTATTTATTCTTTTGAAGTGATTTGTATTCCTAGCCTTTTTTTTGTTTTTCTTTTCTTTTTTTCTGCTTTCCATCATATTAACCTTGTCAAAATCTTAGATGAAACAAACTGTTGGGCACATTTTAAATTGTCGGACCCTAGAACTCCTTAAAGGGATAAGTATATTTCGATTTAAGGCAGTCTCAACATGCCTTCAAAATCCTGAATCAAAATTTGTCAAAGTCTCAATAATTCTTCGTATCTGAAGATCAAATGAAACCTTTCCTTATATATTATTTACATTAAGTATTTCATTTAGTAATCACAATAGCTTTATAATGCTGTAGGATAAAGATGCTGAGCCCCGGGTGCCTGGGTGGCTCAGTCAGTTGAGCGACTGCCTTTGGCTCAGGTCACGATCCCAGAGTACCAGGATCGAGTCCTGCATCAGGCTCCCTGCTCAGCGGGGAGTCTGCTTCTCCCTCTGACTCTCCCCCTTTCTTGTGCTCTCTCTCTCTCTCACTCTCTCTCTCAAATAAATAAAATTAAAAAAAAAAAAAAGATGGCTGAGCCCCTATGAACTAACAAATTTCAGCCCAGGCTGCTCAGGAAACTTGTTCACATGGAAAGTCAGTCTTGGACAATGAGATGCTGTATGGTTGAATTAAATACACAGTCAACTGTCATGATACAACAGAAATTTTGAGTTTGGGTAATTTGTCTGTGTTATAGTTTCAAAAAATAGCTACCAAAATATTTCAAATAGAGAAATCTGAAAGTAGGAGTAAAAAATTTGAACCCCAGATCTACTACCCATTAACACATACACACATCAGCAAATCTGGACCATTCCAGAAAGGAGGCAGAAGCTTTGATTCTGCTTCATTTTGACAAATGACCCTGAATTCAGATTGGTGGTGTTAACTTTCAATAACTGTATACATAGAGTTACCAGCAAGAGAAAAGTGTGTTTATCTACTGGGTGCTGCTCTCAAATAAATGTATTCATATCCTAGAAGTCACCTCCAGACGACCAAGAAATGGCAAAACAATGAAGAGTAAGAAGAAAAGACAGAAGGAGGAAAAGGAGGAGGAGAAGGAATGGGAGGAGGGGCATGAGGGGGAGAAAAGGGAGAAGGAGGGAGCAGAGAAAGGGGAGGAGGAGGGAGAATTCTTCTGAGTCCTCCCTGTGCTTCTGACCTTTTCAACTGTAGACTTAGCACCATGATGCTCTTTACATTTAATTCAATGAGATTTGGTTGTTAACAAAAAGGACCCAGAAACTGCTATACTGCCCAAGAGGGCAACTACACGTAAGGATCACTTCTTGATACTCTCTTCTTTTATTCTTGTCCTTTGCCTTTTCCTTTCTTAAAGCAAGAGATATCTGAAGGAATGGGGGAGGGGGCAACTGCTAGATGGGAGGAGGAGGAGAAGAAGATGAAGAAAAAAAAAGTAGACTGACTGCAGCTTAGCTTTGTGAATTCAAGAAGTGTGTGTTTGAAAAATGAAGGTGCATAAGTTAGCGTAGCTCCAGGGCACCAGCTTCCCTAGTGTTAGCATAGTTGACACACTGACAGTTTATATGGAATTTATGTGCCTATTTCCTCTGCTTTTTATGGGAAAACATGTTGTTACCTTACAGCTGCCCACATCACATGCCGCCAATCCGCCTCTGAGCCATAGAGCACCTTTCTCAAGGAAACGTACATACATCAAGGGCTTATGTATTTTTTACAATGTTGTAAGGGGAAAATAATAAAATATGGGTTATTGTGTACACCATTCCACGTTTTAATTTTTTTTTATTTCACTGGGTTAATTGACTCTGACCATTTTTATTGCCCTTTTCCCCACCTCATCTCACCATTTTAATTGTTTATGTGTTTGTGTACAATTGGATCGCATCTGGGAAAGGACAGGAGCTGTAACCACAACTTAAAAGCCAATTGTAGAGCTTTAAAAAGTAAATAAAGCATTTAAGCTGCCACATCAGTGGAAAGATATATGCAGATGTAAACAGAAGGAAATGTACATTTTAAAGTAAAATGCTTAAAAATCAGCTCTTCTTTTCAATCACCTGCAGGAGCCCTGGGTCCTTTGTGCTCTCTGGCTGGTGGAAGGCAGTACACAAGAAAGCATGGCAAGGGTCTCGTTCTGCCTCTTCCCTTGGATGACAAGGGGCTCTGCATGGGCCAGAGCCAGGGCCTTCACCTGAGCAGAGCTGAGATGCCCTCTTGCCCACATTCCTGATGCCTGCCATCAGCCACCCTGATACCATCACTGTGGCATTATAACATTTCTTCCAGAAAGTATCCCATTTTCTCTTTCACCCTCTGTTCCTCTCCTTTCAGTGGGATGCTAGGTGAAAAATCAACAATTCATTTACATCTCCCAGAATTACATATACTTGCAAATATGACCTTATGAATCAACCTTTAATTGGGAAGTGAAGAATGTAATGCAATCAATGAGGGAGGAAAAATGGGAACAGATTCACGACAAAGTGTAAGAGGCACCTTCTTCCTTGCAGTACATAGGACTGGCTCTGGACCCTTCAAAAAGAAGTAAGTGGAAATATGATTCAGCATTCCTCTTGTCAGGTTCCCATCAAACATTGTCTGCTCAAGCTTACTGGGCTACCCTTGCTTATGGGCATATAGCTAAGCAAAAAAATTTTAAAAAATGAGATTTTCACTTAAAGGGGAAAGACAATGTATGTGAACTTAGCCTTCTAATGGGTAGGTTGTACCCTGAACAATGTAAAGAAAGCATTCTCTCATTTCTTCACTATGGATGCCCATGTGCGCACGTGTGTGTGTGTGGGTGTGTGTGCTTGTGTAGGTTCATCTTGAACACCTATG
The DNA here is from genome assembly GCF_002201575.2 of Neomonachus schauinslandi. NCBI lineage: Eukaryota > Metazoa > Chordata > Mammalia > Carnivora > Phocidae > Neomonachus > Neomonachus schauinslandi. The sequence goes on along the minus strand of NC_058416.1, from coordinate 31,685,412 downwards.
CTTGATAATCTTGCCATAGTTGGTGCCCAGAGGCTTTTGAATTAGATAAATCATCAGGCAGATGGAGATTTTAGCTCCGAATATTACACTCCTCCACCAGACTACCTTTTGAAAAAAATATTGTCTAAGTGTACAGAAAAAAATGTCATAACCTAAGATGTTGGCACAGGAAGAAGCACCATGTAGTGATGAGAGGCACATGATCTGCACCTCCTGCAATCTGCCCACTGAAACTCTCTCTGCTCACAGGGTACCTAGTGAATTACAGCAAAATCATGTTGTCTTGTTGTCATGTTGTCTTGTTGTCATGTTGTCATGGCAGAGGCTTTTTTTCACTCTGCCTGCTGGGAATCCTTAAAGTTAAGGTCAAGAAAAGTCACGAACTCTAGAACAGTCTGCTTCAAATATATGAATCCTATGATACGGAAGAGAAATTTGACTTGCTCTGGTGGAATTCTGGTGTGGATATGGAAGTGATATGGAAATACAGTTCAGCCAAGGATGAAGAAGCACCCTCTAAAGAGTAGCTTTGGATTTTATGGAATGAGATGCTTTAGGATACTAGAAGTCAGAAGTAGAGTCTGAAAGACCAGCAAGGAAGGACATGGGACACTCACATGTAAGGGCTGAAGTGGTTCATAAAGTTGCCTAGGGCAGTCACTCCCTCTTCATCTGCAGATCAATGACTCTATGGTTGATGTAGTGTTAAGATTCTTTTAAAAAAATAACTCCAAAGGAAGAATGCCCCCACTGATGTAATTCATCCTACTGTTAGGTAGAGGTGGCATTTGCCAAATTCTGGGTTTGAAAGAATGTCTAAGGCGGGTATAAATGCTAGGAGGTCTTAATTACTTGCAGGACATAAGTCTCTGTGATCTCAGAGACATAAGAGGTGGTCCTTGTTCCCTCCTGCAGTTACTATCTAGTTTTGGGGATAAGTTCTCAGTTTGGTTTTATTTAGTATTGGTTTTAGGTTTCATGTATGGTTTTATAAAGGGGTTATGCATGTCCTAGCTCATGGCTCTGTTAGCACTGTTTCTGAGGGACAGAAATATATTCTACATTTTTCTTGCCCTACAGTTGTTCCTCCAGACCAGGAATATATACAAGAAGAAATATGACAAATGTAATCTGCTCTCATGTCAACCTGCATTTATTTAAAGTGAAAAGCCAAAGAGATCAGAAAGTCTATGTACCAAAATTTGTACAGTCAGTGCCACCTGACACAGTAGGAACAGGAAACAACTTCAACTTCTTGCCTCACAAATGTGATAAAGAAAGAGAACATGCTCCATGGCATGCTTGTGTATGTGTGTGTGTGTTTATATTTTCAATGAATGAAGATATCGGACAAGCAACTCATTTTGCTACATTTTCCCCCTATAACCCCCACACTTATTTTAAACACTTAAACAATAAAAACAGGGAGGTCAACCTGAAAGGAAACTTAGAGAGTCTTCCACAGAACTCCTTCACTTTGCCGCTGGGAAGCCTGAAGTTCGGGGGGGGCGGAATGTCTGGTCCCCAGTTGCACGGTTTGTTAATGACAGAACCAGAACTTGGCAACAGTCCCTTGATCTTTCTTCCATAACAGCCCTTAAGCAAACCACTGATGGGTTTCCCAGTGGCTGGAGTACACTGGTAGTTTAATCAAAGATCCAGATTGAAGTTAATTTTGTGTATCGACCAAGTGAATTATGGGTTTTAGAATACTGAAGGCCACACCTAGAGAGTTACTTTTCATAGGCATCCTAGTTTGCTACTGTTAGGAAGGCTAGGTTTTTGTTGATGGATGAGATTCAGTCAAAGGATTACTTATATAACAAACCTGCTAATATTTGTTGAATGCTCGCTCTGCCAGTCTCAGTTCTGAGTGTTTTCATATATTAACTTTATTTAATCCTTAATACAGAAAAATGGTGTAATTAACATAATTATTCTACTTTATTTTATTAAAAATATTTTTCTTTTTTTTTAAGATTTCATTTATTTATTCGACAGAGAGAGAGCACAAGTAGGCAGAGTGGCAGGCAGAGGGAGAGGGAGAAGCAGGCTCTCCGCTGAGCAGGGAGCCAGATGTGGGGCTCAATTCCAGACCCCAGGATCATGACCTGAGCCAAAGGCAGTCACTTAACCGACTGAGCCACCCAGGCGCCCCATTATTCTATTTTACAGAATGAGAAAACTGAGACTCAAGATATGTACCCAATATCACAGTTATTAAAGACATAGGTAGAATTACAGTCTAAGCAATGTGGTTCCAGGGGCTGCTTTCTCAACCAATTTTCTAGTTTCCCTGCAGAATTACTGTATCATGGATGGTTACCTATGTTGAGTGATTTGAAAAGAGTGAAAAGTCCCAGAATTCCTTTACATCTTTTCTTTATCTTTACTAGTTCCTGAAACTTCTAGTGAATCTAGGCAGTGTTATCAGCAGGACTATGTATATATATATATATACACACACACACACATACAATTATTACAATATATACAATTATTACAAATAATTGTCACTTTGGAAAACAGAGCTCTAAAAGAAAGGGACTCAGGACAGGTAGGTTTTGGAAATGTGTTTGGTGGTAGCACTAGAAAAATCCAGACTCTACAAGGACTTAACTGGATGGTCAGAATAAGATTAAGCTATGCTAATAAGAAGCTTCAGGAATCTAGGCACAAAAGAAGACACCCAGATTCAAAAAGAGAAGGAAGCAAGCAAAATGAAAGAAAAAGCAGGGATTTGGCAAATATATACTATACACACTCACTCACACACACACACACACACACACACACACACGGGTATATTGCATTTGTAAATATATATGCTTATATCATCTGCATCATAATGCTCCCAGATGCAGTTGTTTAACTCTTAGAACTGGAGTTATAATACATGTCCACCTCTCCTATTCTTCATTAACTGAAGTCCCAGTTGAAACTCAGTCTCTTCAGTCTGTTCTTTAAATTAAATTTCCTCAAGCCTTATTTAGGTCCTTAGCCCCTCAGCTCTGGACTGATATATTAGGCTAGGTATTGTTCTATGAATTCCTCTTTTGAACATTGCCTCTTTTTTCTCCAATCCCTCCTATTCCATTTTAACCAAGGCATTTGCTAAGTCAAATATTTTTCTTAAGTCTCCCCTTTCTAAAGCATACACCTATTTATCATAGCATTCAAGCCCATCAACAGTTGAACCTCACCTGTCTTTTCACTCCATGACTCCTTTGACAAGTCCTGTCAAATAGATCCACTGGCCATTCTCAGAATATGCTCTGTCTTCCTGCTTATAAGCCTTTACTGATGGCATTTCCTCCACTTACAGTCCCTTCTCCCACCTTTGACTTTAAAAATGCTACTTTTTCTCAAAGTCCAACTCAACTGCTATCTCCTTCTAGAAGTTTTTTTACTGTCACAAAAAGAAAAATACTTTCTGGTAAATTCTCAAGGACTTTTGATGCTGCAACACCAAGTGCATGCTGCCTGTAGTTATTTGCATGTAAGTTAGAAATATGTAAGAGTGACTTAATCAGTATCTCTTTTCCAACTGCCTTGATTGCTGACCATATTCTTCTTGAGCCCTAATAACATGTTTTTCCACACCAACCCTTTCTCTCAAACTGTGCATGGAGTTAGGATCCAGACATGTAGAAGTTCTAAATGAAGCTCTGTTGAATGAACAGATGATAAATATTTCATGATCTATCCACTTAATAGCTTTCTAACCTCGTTCTTTCCTAGTCACTCCCCTTTTCATGGCATTACCAGGCATACCCATAGGGTTACCATGGTCCCCTTTGCCATTCCTCAAACCTTCAAGAACAGTATCCCTCAGGGCTTTGCTCTTGTTGGAATGTTCTTCCCACAAATAATAGCCTGGCTCACTCCCTCACCAGAAGTGGGTCTCCACTCAAATGTCACATAATCAGAAAAGTCTTCTCTGACCATTTTATATGAAATTATAGTCCCCTCCCAACATCCCTCTCAATCTCCCTGACCCTGCTTTTTTTTTTATCTGCTTATCATCACCCAACACTTTAATTATTCATTTATTTGTTTATGGTCTATCTCTCCCCAAATGAAAATAAAATCCATGATAAGGAGTTTGTGTTACCTTTGGGGGTATGAATAGTATCTAATAGGAGCTTAATAAATATCTCAAATGAATAAAGGAGTAAATTAGTGGTTTTTTTAATTGTTTTTAGTAGGACATGAGTTGAAGAGAACACAGAAAATATCACTATCTTCAAATCAAAGTAATTTTAAATAAAAACTGTAAAATAAAGCCATATAGTCTAGTTTAGAGGTGTTTACCTTATTTGTTAGTAGTAGATGCATATAGGAACTTGGCTCAAGGGGCTCAAACTCCAGTCTGATCCGTTCTCTGGATCCAGCTGCCAATCTGTAGCAAATTCTAAGGATGGAAGAACAGGCTGAACTGCACCATGATTGTGCACTCAGCAGCACAAACACTGTGGGAAACTATACAGATTTTCAACAGGTAACTCATAAAGGCAAGAAAGGGATAGAGGGAGAATTTGTAGACCAAAAGAAATATATTGAGTTAAAAAAATAGGCAAGACTAATTAAACTAAGCTAATCTGGAGATACATATTTGGGTAATAAAACTATAAAGGAATGCATAGAAATAATTACTAAGGAAGTATGAAAGTGATCACTTTTGGAGGGAGGGAGGGGCTGAATTGGGACTCAGCCCACTGAAAGCCTGCTAGGGTAGATGGCAAAGTTTCATTTCTTGATCTGGGTGGTCTGGGAGTATTGTCTTACGGTGAGTTAACTAAGTCATGTATTTTGTGTGTATGTGGGTTGCTATATCTGTTTTATGATACTTTATAATAAAATGAGGAAGCAAAAGGCTTGGTTCCCAAGTGGAGGGTCTCTACTTTAAAATTTCTATGGATGCTGCTGCATCATCGCTCAGTGTGGTCTGCCTGGTGCCTTTGTCTTGGCACCCCCCATGAATACACTGAATCATAAATCTGGCAAATTCTGGAACTTAATCCCATTGCCTCATTACCTCCACCATCCTCCTCTCTCCTTCACTTTCTACTTGTCCACTGAATTCAAGAATTAGTCTATGTGCTCAGTGCCCTGTCACTTGCTGCTTAGGGAAACTTAAGAAAACTACCTTCTAATTTCCTCATTAGGAAGAGGGGAATGAGGGCAGGAAGGGAAGAGAGAAGAAGAGAGAGGGAAAGGAAGGAAGGAAAGAGAAGAGGAGAAGAAAGAAGATGGAGAGAGGGGGAAGAGGAAAAGGAGAAAAGAAGAAAGATAATTCCCTTATGTATATTGTGCCTTTGTCCACAGCCTTACCTTGGGTGAAAGCGAGAGTGAGGGGAGTCTTAATGAAGACTCTGTTTTATTTATTTTCCCAGAGCAGGAAACTTTGGCCCTCAAACAGCTTTAAGGATAATTAAAGCAATGATGAAATGTATTGATCAATTCCAAATTTCCTCACAGAAGTGATTAATTGCATTTTGGACTTTGAGAAATTCCAAAGGAGATTGCAAGAGAAGAGAATCTTGATCTTGGGCTATGTCTGGCTCTTATTTCCCTCCCTTTATACTCTTATTAAAATTACAGCTCTAGGGCGGAGCAAGATGGCGGAGGAGTAGGAGACCTGGATTTCGTCTGGTCTCAGGAATTCAGCTGGATAGGGATCAAACCATTCTGAACACCTACAAACTCAACAGGAGGTCGAAGAAAAGAAGAGCAACAACTCTCTCATCAGAAAAGCGACCACTTTCTGGAAGGTAGGACGTGCGGAGAAGTGAATCCGAGGCGATATTCGGGAGGATAGATGGCGGGGGAGGGGCCTCCGGCGGCCGCTTCTGGCAAGTGATAGAGCCGCGGAGCACAAAATCGGAACTTTTAAAAGTCTGCTCCGCCAAGGGACGTCACTCTGGTGGCTAAGCGGGGGGTGGAACCCTCCGGGACAGTGTGGTCGCAGGACCCTCGGGGTCACAGAAAGACCGGAGGTGCCTGAGTGTGGCAGAGCTCCCAGGTATCGGAGCAGGGAAGCCGGCTGCAGAGGCGGAGCCCAGGCGCGGGCTCTCAGCTCGGGGTTGCCATAAACCGTGATCCGCGGCACAGTCGGGCCCCTGCTCCTCCAGCAGGGGCCCAACAAGTGGCAGATCCGGGGAGACTCACCTTCCTCCCCCGGGAGGAGCCGCGCGGGAGTGCGCCGCAGGGATCTGCTGGGTTTGGAGACTCCACCCGGGTCGGGTGCCAGAGATAGAAACGCGCGGTCACAGGCCGGGTGAGCACGGAGTGCGGCTGGAGACCGGGGAGACGGGAGTGACTGACGGCTTTTCTCTGGGGGCTCACTTAGAAGCGGGGCCCCGAGTTCTCGGCTCCTCCACAGCGGAGATTGGGAGGCCGCCATTTTCAGTCTCCGCCTCCAAAGCTGTACGGAAAGCTCGCAGGGAACAAAAGCCCCGGAGAGCAAACCCCAGCAGATTACTTAGCTGGGAGGGGGCAAGGGCGGGGTAATTCTGCCTCCAGCAAAGACATTTGGAAACCACGGCAACAGGCCCCTCCCCAGAAGATCAGCGAGAACAGCCAGCCAAGACCAAGTTTACCCACCAATGAGAACGGCAGAACTCCAGCTCTAGGGGACTACTGCACATAGAATTCATGGCTTTTTTACCATGATTCTGTAGTCTTTCAAAGTTAATTTTTTTTTAACTGTCTTTTTTTCTTTTTTTTTCTTTTTGAATTTTTCTTTTTCCCTTTTTCAACCAACATCTTATCAATCCCTTTTTTTTAAAAAAAAAAACATTTTTATTTTTCATTTTTAGAGTCATATTCTATCCCTTCATAGTAGTTACCCGTATTTTTGGCTTATATATATAAGTTGTTCTCTCTTTAAAATTTTGAGATAGTTTCTTCTAACAGATCAAAATATACCCTAAATCTTTAGTATATGGTGTTTTCTATTCCCCTGCCTGATCACATCCTCTCCCTTTTTTTTTCTTTTTTTAAATCCTCTTCTTTCTTTTTTCCAACTTCTTATCAATTCCTTTTATAAAATTTTTTATAATTTCCATCTTTACAGTCATATTCCATCCCTTCATCATATCAACCCTTATTTTTGTACATATATAAGTTTTTCTTTCTTTAAAATTTTGGGAGGCACTTTCTTCTAAAAGACCAAAATACACCCCAAATCTAGTGTGTGGCACTGATCATATTTGATCACATTCTGGTTTTTTTGTTGTTGTTGTTTTGTTTTGTTTGTTTTTGTTTTTATCTTTATCTTTTTCTTTTTTTTCTTTTTCTTTTTTCTCTCTTTCCCTTTCTTTTCCCACTGCTTCAGGTTTTTTCTGATTTGTTTAGAGTATATTTTCTGGGGACGTTGTTACTCTGCTAGCATTTTGTTCTCTCATTAATCTATTCTCCTCTGCACAAAATGACAAGACGGAAAAAAATCACCTCAACAAAAAGAACAAGAGGTAGTACCGACTGCCAGGGACCTACTCAATACGGACATTAGTACTATGTCAGATCTAGAGTTCAGAATCATCACTTTAAAGATTCTAGCTGGGCTTGAAAAAAATATGGAAGTTATTAGAGAAACCCTTTCTGGAGAAGTAAAAGAACTAAAATCCAACCAAGTAGAAATCAAAAAGGCTATTAATGAGGTGCAATCAAAAATGGGGGCGCTAACTGCTAGAATAAATGAGGCAGAAGAGAGAATCAGTAATATAGAAGATGAAATGATGGAAAATAAAGAAGCTGAGAAAAAGAGAGATAAACAACTACTGGATCACGAGGGCAGAATTCGAGAGATAAGCGATACCATAAGACGAAACAACATTAGAATAATTGGGATCCCAGAAGAAGAAGAAAGAGAGAGAGGGGCAGAAGGTATAATGGAGCAAATTATAGCAGAGAACTTCCCTAATTTGGGGAAGGAAACAGGCATGAAAATCCAGGAAGCACAGAGAACCCCTCTCAAAATCAATAAAAATAGGTCAACACCCCGACATCTAATAGTAAAACTTACGAGTCTCATAGACAAAGAGAAAATCCTGAAAGCAGCTGGGGAGAAGAGATATGTACCCTACAAGGGTAGAAACATTAGATTGGCAACAGACCTAACCACAGAGACCTGGCAGGCCAGAAAGGACTGGCAGGATATATTCAGAGCACTAAACGAGAAAAATATGCAGCCAAGAATACTATATCCAGCTAGGCTGTCATTGAAAATTGAAGGAGAGATTAAAAGCTTCCAGGACAAACAAAAACTAAAGGAATTTGCAAACACAAAAACAGCCCTACAGGAAATCTTGAAAGGGGTCCTCTAAGCAAAGAGAGACCCCAAGAGCAACATAGACCAGAAAGGAACACAGACAATATACGGTAACAGTCACCTTACAGGCAATACAATGGCACTAAATTCCTATCTTTCAATAGTTACCCTGAATGTAAATGGGCTCAATGCCCCAATCAAAAGACACAGGCTATCAGACTGGATTAAAAAACAAGACCCATCGATATGCTGTCTGCAAGAGACTCATTTTAGACCCAAAGACAGCCCCAGATTGAAAGTGAGGGGGTGGAAAACCATTTACCATGCTAATGGACACCAAAAGAAAGCTGGGGTGGCAATCCTTATATCAGACAAATTAGATTTTAAACCAAAGACTGTAATAAGAGATGAGGAAGGACACTATATCCTACTTAAAGGATCTATCCAACAAGAAGATCTAACAATTGTAAATATCTATGCCCCTAACATGGGAGCAGCCAATTATATAAGCCAATTAATAACAAAAGCAAAGAAACACATCGACAACAATACAATAATAGTGGGGGACTTTAACACCCCCCTCACTGAAATGGACAGATCATCTAAGCAAAAGATCAACAAGGAAATAAAGACTTTAAATGACACACTGGACCAAATGGACTTTACAGACATATTCAGAACATTCCACCCCAAAGCAATGGAATACACATTCTACTCTAGTGCCCATGGAACATTCTCCAGAATAGATCACATCCTAGGTCACAAATCAGGTCTCAACCGGTACCAAAAGATTGGAATCATTCCCTGCCTATTTTCAGACCACAATGCTTTGAAACTAGAGCTCAATCACAAGACAAAAGTCAGAAAGAACTCAAATACATGGAGGCTAAAGAGCATCCTACTGAAGAACGAATGGGTCAACCAGGAAATTAAAGAAGAATTAAAAAAATACATGGAAACCAATGAAAATGAAAACACAACTATTCAAAATCTTTGGGATGCAGCAAAGGCAGTCCTAAGAGGAAAGTATATAGCAATACAAGCCTTTCTCAAGAAGCAAGAAAGGTCTCAAGTACACAACCTAACCCTACACCTAAAGGAGCTGGAGAAAGAACAGCAAATAAAGCCTAAACCCAGCAGGAGAAGAGAAATAATACAGATCAGAGCAGAAATCAATGAAATAGAAACTAAAAGAACAGTAGAACAGATCAACGAAACTAGGAGCTGGTTCTTTGAAAGAATTAACAAGATTGATAAACCCCTGGCCAGACTTATCAAAAAGAGAAGAGAAATGACCCAAATCAACAAAATCATGAATGAAAGAGAAGAGATCACAACCAACACCAAAGAAATACAAACAATTATAAGAACATATTATGAGCAACTCTATGCCAGCAAATTAAATAACCTGGAAGAAATGGATGCATTTCTAGAGATGTACCAACTACCAAAACTGAACCAGGATGAAATAGAAAACCTGAACAGACCTATAACCACTAAGGAAATTGAAGCAGTCATCAAAAATCTCCCAAAAAACAAAAGCCCAGGGCCAGATGGCTTCCCAGGGGAATTCTACCAAACATTTCAAGAAGAATTAATACCTATTCTTCTGAAACTGTTCCAAAACATAGAAATGGAAGGAAAACTTCCAAACTCATTTTATGAGGCCAGCATTACCTTGATCCCAAAACCAGACAAAGACCCCATCAAAAAGGAGAATTACAGACCAATATCCCTGATGAACATGGATGCAAAAATTCTCACCAAAATACTAGCCAATAGGATCCAACAGTACATTAAAAGGATTATTCACCACGACCAAGTGGGATTTATCCCTGGGCTGCAAGGTTGGTTCAACATCCGCAAATCAATCAATGTGATACAATACATTCACAAAAGAAAGAACAAGAATCATATGATCCTCTCAATAGATGCAGAAAAAGCATTTGACAAAGTACAGCATCCTTTCTTGATCAAAACTCTTCAGAGTATAGGGATAGAGGGTACATACCTCAATATCATAAAAGCCATCTATGAAAAACCTACAGCGAATATCATTCTCAATGGGGAAAAACTGAGAGCTTTCCCCCTAAGGTCAGGAACGCGGCAGGGATGTCCACTATCACCACTGCTATTCAACATAGTATTGGAAGTCCTAGCCACAGCAATCAGACAACAAAAAGAAATCAAAGGCATCCAAATTGGCAAAGAAGAAGTCAAACTCTCACTCTTTGCAGATGATATGATACTTTATGTGGAAAACCCAAAAGACTCCACCCCAAAACTGCTAGAACTCATACAGGAATTCAGTAAAGTGGCAGGATATAAAATCAATGCACAGAAGTCAGTGGCATTCCTATACACCAACAACAAGACAGAAGAAAGAGAAATTAAGGAGTCGATCCCATTTACAATTGCACCCAAAACCATAAGATACCTAGGAATAAATCTAACCAAAGAGGCAAAGGATCTGTACTCAGAAAACTATAAAATACTCATGAAAGAAATTGAGGAAGACACAAAGAAATGGAAAAACATTCCATGCTCATGGATTGGAAGAACAAATATTGTGAAGATGTCAATGCTACCTAGAGCAATCTACACATTCAATGCAATCCCCATCAAAATACCATCCACTTTTTTCAAAGAAATGGAACAAATAATCCTAAAATTTGTAGGGAACCAGAAAAGACCCCGCATAGCCAGAGGAATGTTGAAAAAGAAAAGCAAAGCCGGCGGCATCACAATTCCGGACTTCCAGCTCTATTACAAAGCTGTCATCATCAAGACAGCATGGTACTGGCACAAAAACAGACACATAGATCAATGGAACAGAATAGAGAGCCCAGAAATGGACCCTCAACTCTATGGTCAACTCATCTTTGACAAAGCAGGAAAGAATGTCCAATGGAACAAAGACAGTCTCTTCAACAAATGGTGTTGGGAAAATTGGATAGCCATATGCAGAAGAATGAAACTGGACCATTTCCTTACACCACACACAAAAATAGACTCCAAATGGTTGAAAGACCTCAATGTGAGACAGGAGTCCATCAAAATCCTAAAGGAGAACACAGGCAGCAACCTCTTTGACCTCAGCCGAAGCAACTTCTTCCTAGAAACATCGCCAAAGGCAAGGGAGGCAAGGGCAAAAATGAACTATTGGGACTTCATCAAGATAAAAAGCTTTTGCAAAGCAAAGGAAACAGTCAACAAAACCAAAAGACAACCGACAGAATGGGAGAAGATATTTGCAAATGACATATCAGATAAAGGGCTAGTATCCAAAATCTATAAAGAACTCATCAAACTCAACACCCAAAGAACAAAGAATCCAATCAAGAAATGGGCAGAAGACATGAACAGACATTTTTCCAAAGAAGACATCCAAATGGCCAACAGACACACGAAAAAGTGCTCAATATCGCTCGGCATCAGGGAAATCCAAATCAAAACCTCAATGAGATACCACCTCACACCTGTCAGAATGGCTAAAATTAACAAGTCAGGAAATGACAGATGTTGGCGGGGATGCGGAGAAAGGGGAACCCTCCTACACTGTTGGTGGGAATGCAAGCTGGTGCAGCCACTCTGGAAAACTGTATGGAGGTTCCTCAAAAAGTTGAAAATAGAGCTACCATATGATCCAGCAATTGCACTACTGGGTATTTACCCCAAAGATACAAAAGTAGGGATCCGAAGGGGTACGTGCACCCCGATGTTTATAGCAGCAATGTCCACAATAGCCAAACTGTGGAAAGAGCCAAGATGTCCATCGACAGATGAATGGATAAAGAAGAGGTGGTATATATATACAATGGAATATTATGCAGCCATCAAAAGGAATGAGATCTTGCCATTTGCAACGACGTGGATGGAACTGGAGGGTATTATGTTGAGTGAAATAAGTCAAACAGAGAAAGACATGTATCATATGATCTCACTGATATGAGGAATTCTTAATCTCAGGAAACAAACTGAGGGTTGCTGGAGTGGGGGGTGGGGTGGGAAGGATGGAGTGACTGGGTGATAGACACGGGGGAGGGTATGTGCTCTGGTAAGCGCTGTGAATTTTGCAAGACTGTTGAATCTCAGATCTGTACCTCTGAAACAAATAATGCAATATATGTTAAGAAAAAAAAAAAAGAAGAAGAAGAAGGTAGCGGGAGGGGAAGAATGAAGGGGGGGAAATCGGAGGGGTAGACGAACCATGAGAGACGATGGACTCTGAAAAACAAACAGGGTTCTAGAGGGGAGGGGGGTGGGAAGATGGGTTAGCCTGGTGGTGGGTACTGAGGAGGGCACGTTTTGCATGGAGCACTGGGTGTTATGCACAAACAATGAATCATGGAACACTTCATCTAAAACTAATGATGTAATGTATGGGGATTAACATAAGAATAAAAAAAAATTAAAAAAAAAAATTACAGCTCTAGATACACAAAGACGGGAAGAATATGTCCAGTGCTTAAGAAGATTTAAAGAATGACCCCCAGCGTGTCACTGCACCTCCCTAGACATTTTACAATGTGCTCAATGTGCTGGAGACACCTAGTCAATAATTTAGGAGAAAAAAAAAATCAATATGTGGACAGTGCTTAAGCCCACAGCCAGAGTACCTCATGGAAATGCTGGCAGTTTCTCTAAGGACATGAAGTGATGTGATTGGGGGAATTTTTTTTTTTTTTTGGCTTCTTCATGATACTACAATGGCATAATTTAATTTAACATGACTAAGTTCTCAATCTTCTGCTGATAGCCCCTCAGGTGGGTCATGGAATAAGTGTTCCAAAACAAGGGTGTTCAGTTAAGGGAGAAGTAGAAAACCAAGCAGAATCCAGAGGAAAAGAATGGATTTCCCCTCCTATGGAACTGTAGTCCTTGTAGCTCCTTTAGCACTTCTTCGTGGCCTGAAGTGAGTATTGGGTCATATTTCCAAAGCAAGCAGACTCCATGTGGCTAGGCAGCTAGGACCCTTCTCTGTATCATAAGAATAATAACTAGGCGCCTGGGTGGCTCAGTCGGTTAAGCGACTGCCTTCGGCTCAGGTCATGATCCTGGAGTCCCGGGATCGAGTCCCGCATCGGGCTCCCTGCTCAGCGGGGAGTCTGCTTCTCCCTCTGACCCTCCCCCCTCTCATGTGCGCGCTCGCTCTCATTCACTCTCTCTCAAATAAATAAATAGGGCGCCTGGGTGGCTCAGTTGGTTAAGCGACTGCCTTCGGCTCAGGTCATGATCCCAGAGTCCCGGGATCGAGTCCCGCGTCGGGCTCCCTGCTTGGCGGGGAGTCTGTTTCTCCCTCTGACCCTCCCCCCTCTCATGTGCTCTCTGTCTCTCTCATTCTCTCTGTCTCAGATAAATAAATAAAAATCTTTAAAAAAAAAGAATAATAACTAATATTGATCAAGTGCTCTGATAATGCTAGCATAATCTGAGCTAAGGCCTCAGATTTAATCCTCCCCATGATACTGTGCCAGAGACCCTGCTATAACTACCGCAAGCAGAAGCAGACACAGAGGTTGAGGGCCCAAGAGGTTGGCCTCAGCCAGAAACACAGGAGCTAGAGTTTTTAATCCAGTGGAGCACTCCAAAGCCCATCTCAAAAGCAAACTACTTCACCATTTGTGGTCCTGACAAAAGTGAAAGTTATTCTTCAGGTCACCGCACATCATGCAGGTGAAAAGGAAATGTGTTTGCCTTTGAAATGCTACTGAAGGGGGCATGATGATGGAGAAATTTCATAGCATCTGGCATCAGAAACCTGGAATTCAAATCCAGGTGTGTAGATTTTCTGGTTCTTTGACTTTGAGCACCTTTCTTATTCTCTCTAGGCCTCAGTTTCTTCATCTATAAAATGGATACTTCTTTCACACAGTTGGGGAGAGAAAATGGAATAGCACATGTGAAAGCTTATTCTGTATTCTGACGGGTCATGAGAATATGAGGAGGAGGAAACTGAGGCCCAGAAATATTAAGCAGCTAGCTCACAGTCACACAGCTGGTTAAATCAATCAAAGCTTGAGTTGAGAATCTAAGTCTTTTCAGGCATATTTTTATAAATCTTCTCTCAAAAAATTTAATTAATACTTATTAGTCTTAGGGCTTTTCTAGGTAAAAGTGTTAGCATTATGCTTGGCACACTGTAGATATTCAATAAATATGAGGTGTTATAGTTATTAATATTATTTTCAGCTTTGTTGTGAAGAAGACATTAGATGAGAAATATAAAAAATTTTTTAAAACAATATATGATAATCATAATGTCAGATGAAGTTAAGGGATTTTCAGTATCATGATCAAATTTAATTGCTTGTAACTCATCACCAACACTGTGTCTAGCAGTGCTTGATCATAATGCCACCACAAAGAAAATAACTGGTCCCTTCTACAAAGGGACTTACCTTCTGGTCCAACCCAATATTCAATCTGAGTATGTCTCATAACCCCAATCAATGCAAATATCCAATCTTTTTTCTTATCCTCACTAGCCAATGTGGGTTTGAAAGGCTTTGAATGAAATTATTTTCACCTGTTGTTATAACTGTGACTATTTCTTTTTACATCCACCCACATGTCACCTGCCTCAGCTGGCATCATTTTTGTACTGATAAACTGGGCCAAATAAACAACGTAAGTAGGTACTGGTGGAAAGTGGGCAAGAAAACAGCAATTAGCAGTGTAAGGGGGATGAAGCCCGTTCCCATTATTTTATTGCTAGATGCTTGAAGTAGGCAGGACAGAAAAACAATGTCTTATTAGTCCTCTTTAAGTTTTTGCCACCTCTTCATAAAGTTCCTTGTGGTGACTTGAGTATCCTTAACTCTGGCTCCTTGTGTGGACCCCCAAACTGCAACCACAGTTGAATTGAGGCCCAGTGGCTACCCTCTCTGGGCTGCCCCATGCTGCACCTGAGCTCCAAATAGCTGCTGAACTTGTAAATCAGATACATGTGAGTCTGAATCAACTGGCCTGACTCCTCAGTCTATAGCAGGAAATGTGTTCTCTCTTTCAGCTTGCACAAAACAAAAGCCTCTATCAGGCTCACGGTTCCTCCATAGTCAGGAGATGGCCATACAGCTGGGTGAAGCCAATGACAGCCTTTCCTAGAGCTGGGGGCTTTTCCCACTTGTTTTGTTTTTTATTTGTCGACCTAAGCTCTCTCTCTACCTTTTGAAAAGGACATAAGAAGTCTGAGCCCATGGAGTTTCCCACCAGTAGTGCCTGCCAGGAACTGAAAGGGCCAATTAGCAGGGTCCCCTATCCGGGATCTCTCCTCCTCTTGCTAACTTGCTGGGGACTCATAAATTACCCATGCTGAGGCAGGCGCCGAGACCCTGGGCACCTGCTCACAGCTCTTCAGACACCACAAACTGAACTCGAGCTTCCCTCTGAGAGGGCCTGCGGGACTTTCACTAAACTTGCCTCAGTTGGAAATCAGTGGTTAACTAGGTCACAGGCAGCTGATAGAAACTCTAAAAAGAGTCTGCTAGGGACTGGCTTTCTTCAGAGAAAAAAGTTTATTCTTTAGATAAGGAAGAAGAGCTGGAAGAAGCTAGAAAAGAGGCCATTGATTTAAGAAAGGGGGTAAGGAAGGAACGAAGGAAGGAAGAAAGGAGGGAGGGAAGGGAGGGAAGAAGGGAGGGACGGAGAGGGGGCAGATTTTTACATTAGCTGCCGCCTGATCTTCAAAATAAACAGCAGTATGTTGGGGACCTGACATATTAGGATCTGATTTTCCTTCTAGGGCCCAACTGCGAGAGAATCTCGATATTGACTTTTACAAGGAGCCATGCCATGTCATACCTCCTCTGATTATGATGGACGTGAACTCAAACATAAGACCTTCAACTATGAATTCAATTCCTTATCCAAGCCACCAAACTGATGTAAGTTTCCTCATCTCAAGTAAGAGTTTGGACTAAATGTTTTTTTGTTTTGTTTTTTTTTCGCAGTGTCCTTTGTGGCTTTACTAGATAACACCTTAGGTTTCTTTAGATCTATACCATAAGGTCAAGCTACATTTAAAAGCAGGATTCTCAGCTTCTTGCTTACCCCTGTTCCTCTGCTTGTGCTTGCTGTCTTGGGAATAGACTCGCCTTCTGCTCCCTGGCTCAGTCCTTGACCTAGGAGCATCTGGGACTCTCCTTCCCATTCTACCTTGTCACGAAACACATTCTGCAAAGTCAACGTCTATGATGTCCCCACGCCTGCTGCCTCCATTCTCACTCTGAATGCCTATTTGGGGCCCTCATTTCCAGGATCTGCCACTCCTGAAACTGTCACTCATTGGCTTTCCCGCTGATTTGCGTCATTTTCTGTCTATGCTACACACCACACTCAAAGGGCTCATTTAAAAATACCCTCGATAAACTAATGCTGCATGTGGATACAACCACAAATCATCAGTTTGATGTTCACATTCTATAATCTAGCCCAGTTTTTCCTTTCTCCCTTGACTCTACAGACTGCTCATTTCAGCCACAATGGACAGACTGCATTTTTAACTTCTTTCTATTTCGTCCATGTTCTGCCTTCTATGTCTTTCCTATTATCCTTACCCCATTCCTGCAGGCACTGCTGAAATACCATGTCCCTCAAGAGAATTTTTCAGCATCCCAACTTCAAAATAACCCTCTCCACTTCTTTTATTTGAGTTTTAGTTGTAACCGTAATATAGACCTGCTCTAATACATTAGTCACATGTTGCTATTGAGCATTTGCATTATGGCTAGTCCAAACCAAGATGTGCTACAAGTGTAAAATACACACCTAAGATTCAATATTAGGAATGCAAAACAGGGCTGCCTGACTGGCTCTGTTGGTGGAACATGTGACTCTTGATCTTGGGAGTCATGAGTTTAAGCTCCACATTGGGTGTAGAGCTCACAATTTAAAAAAAAAAGGTATAAAATGTCTCATTAATCATTTTTATATAGATTGCAATATCAAAATTGCAATATTTTGAACAATTTTTTGAAAATATTGGGTTAAAGAAAATAGAGTTAATCTTACTTGTTTCTTTTTACTTTTTTGACTACCAGAAAATTTTAAATGATACATGTGGCTTATATCATTTTTCTACTGGACAGCACTGCCATAGAGCATTTGACGTTTCATTTTGTATTGTCTTAATATTATCTTACTATTAATGTGCCAGCCTCCCTAGTAGATTGCAAACCTCAGTAGGAAAGGAAGCAAGTCATTTTGTGCTTTTTTGTTTTGTTTTATTTTTTTAGTGTTGCAATACCACCTTCATAATATATCAAATTTAGTATTATATTTCTAGTAAGTAAGAACAGAACTACCAAGAGAATAAGGTAGAACTGTTTGGGTAGCTCTTTCTGAAAAGTAAAGCTATCAGAGGCTCAGCTTCTGTTCTGTAAAAAGAGGATTTAACAACCCTAGGACTGACCAAATGAATTTAAATTTGTACAAAGCCATATTTGACTAGTAAGGACGTTTTATGCCTCTACCTCTTCCACCCATGTGGCTAGCAACCTAAAACCTTCCTCACATAATTTTAATAATCTGTAATGGTTCCTCATTGCCCATTACCATGGGTCAACTGCACTCATAGCCAGTAGGAGCTTCTTGGAGATAATTCAGAATGGAGGCAGTGAGAGAAAATGACTTTTCTTATGTAAGACAAGGCAAGATGCTATGTTTTGTGGGTTATGGATGATATAGCTAACTCTTGCATGTTTACCAGAAGTTTAGCAAAAACAAACAAACAAAAAGTTTTAAAATGTAGACGAATGTATTTTTTTAAATGTGAAAAACATGGATAAATACTAAATATAAAAATGCAAGTTATACATATTTAATTTTTCTAAAACTAAAATTACTCTTTATATTTTAATGTATATGTATATTATATCACAGATATTTTTTCTTTTTATTTTAGAGAGGGAAGAGGGGGAAGGAGCAGAGGGAGAAGGAGAGAGAGAAACTCAAGCAGACTCCAGGCCCAGCACCAAGTCCAATATGGGGCTCAATCTCACAACCCTGAGATCATGACCTGAGCAGA
This sequence comes from Neomonachus schauinslandi, assembly GCF_002201575.2. Classification (NCBI taxonomy): domain Eukaryota; kingdom Metazoa; phylum Chordata; class Mammalia; order Carnivora; family Phocidae; genus Neomonachus; species Neomonachus schauinslandi. The sequence continues at coordinate 31,667,110 of NC_058416.1, read as the reverse complement.
AATCAAGAGTCAGGCGCTTAACCAACTGAGCCACCCAGGTGCCCCCCACAGATATTTTCGTATGCCATAAAACATTCTTTGCAAATAAAGTATTAAAGATCATTCCAGTCTATACATGTACCTATTTTTGGGGGGGGTTGGATTTTAGTTTTGTTACTTTTCCTCATTGTTTTTGGTGTTATAAATAACATTACAAGTATATGCGTGTTTTTTTAAAAGATCTATTTATTTATTTGAGAGAGAGAGAGAGAGAATGGAGGAGGGGCAGAGGGAGAGGATCTCCAGCAGATTTCTCCCTGAGCGCAGAGCCCCAACGTGAGGCTCAGTCTCATGACCCTGAGATCATGACTTGAGCCAAAACCAAGAGTCAGACACTTAACTGACTGAGCCACCCAGGCACATGCATGTTATAAACAAATTTTGGTTATATTTATATTGTTTCCTTAGAACAACTTCTATAACCAGTATTACTGGCTTAAAGAGAATGTCGATTTTGAAAGTTTTTTTTTTTTTTTTTTTTAATTTTGTTAGTTAACATACAGTGTAACATTGGTTTCTGGAGTAGAATTCAGTGATTCATCACTTACATACAACACCTGGTGCTCATTACTACAAGTGCCCTCTTTAATACCCATCACCCATCAAGTGCATCCCCCACCCACCTCCCTCCATCAACCAACCCTCAGTTTGTTCTCTTTCATTAAGAGTCACTTATGGCTTGTTTCCCTCTCTCCTTTGTTTTCTTTTTCTTTTCTTTCATTTAAAATCAATTAATTTAACATATAGTGTATTTTTAGTTTCAGAGATAGTTTAGTGATTCATCAGTTGCATACAACATCCAGTGTTCATTCCATCAAGTGCCCTCCTAAATGCCCATCACCCAGTTACCCCATCTCCCCCCTCACCTCCCCTCCAGCAACCCTCTGTTTCCTAGAGTTAAGAGTCTCTTATGGTTTGTCTCCCTCTCCATTTTTTTTTTTTCTTTTCCCCCTTCCCATATGAAAGCTTTTGATACATGCAAGCTAGGGTAAATAGACAGACACGTATTTTAGTAAAAACAAACCAAAAAAAACCCACTCTTTTTATTATCTTTTATTGCTATTCCAGAAAGATGGACTCAACATATTTTCTTTCACAATGCAGGAATACCATCCTTCCTTTGCTATATGAATCACTAATGATCTGGGATCTGGGTTCTAAGGAACAGTGAAAACTATGTTGAAAGAGTAAAAAGAGGAAAGAAAGGGTTTAAGGAGAAGGCCAATGGAAGCAACTGCCCTTGAGGGAGGAAGAGGGAAGTGTCAAATAGAAAAGAAATCCAGACTTGGTAGAGGAGAGACTTTCTTTGAAAGCATTATCACAAGGCAGGGAAAGAGACCCTCACAGTAAGGAGAGAGGGATTATTGCAGTAGAGAGAATTCTCTTACCGTAAGATCTGCAACCATCTCTATGGTGAGACCAAAAGAGTTTTTCATTTATAGGGAGGAGTAAACAAGGCTAACACGAAGGGAGTGTGGGGCAGTGGGATAAAAGATGTGGTGTGATGAGACAGGAGATCAGAGAACGTTTTGCCCTGAGGATGGTCTAGGGAGAAGGATGAAGTTTAAGTCTGGGCTGTGCTCTGGCTCTGGCTCTGGCTCTGGCTCAGGCTCAGCCTCAGCCTCAGGCTCTGGCTCAGGGTAGGCTCAAGTTCAGGGATCTGGGGGGAAGGAAAGACTTAACAGAAGCTTGGCTAACAAGCATTTTATTTCAATTGGTCAGTGGGGACAAAGCAGTTCAGCTAATCATTAATAAGACAAAGAACGGGAATTTGGAGTGTCTATGTCTGTCGTTGTCATAAATAAACAAGGAAGGGGGCATCTGGGAGTCATTATCTGTGTCATGGGGAAGAGTGCTTCTTTGCAGTAGGCTGTCTCCAGAATCCAAAAGGATGGGGAAATTTCTTAACCTATGCTGTTTTCCAGGAGTACAGGGCTCAAGTGAAATTCAGTGTCAGAAGAAAGGATTTTCTTAAATCAAAAGGGTCAGAAAAGGGAGGAAAGAGGGAGTTGGGGAACAGTTTCCCAGAGAGAATGGTTGCTGACCTCCATCAGCCCTGCTGCGGGGAAGGGCCCACAGAGCTGTAGTGATGACCCCTGGAGCAAAGAGGATACTGGATAATCTCTGGCATACTCTCCATGGTGGTGTGGATGTCCCTCCCCTGGGTGTTCACCTACATCCAGAAGCTTCTCCAGCAGAAGTAATCAAGAGTAAAGCCTGCCTTGCTGTAAGACTTTGCTGGTTCCTTCTAAATACCTAGACCTCATGGAGCTGAACTCCTGGTAAACAGATAGATATACAAGTAAATAAAGAAAACAAATATAGAATATGATAAAAAGTAAGACAGCATGAAGCAAAGTAGCAAAGATATCTACTTCAGGTAGATTAAGGAGGGAGAGCCATCATTAGGTATATTTTGGTCTTGGCTTGAAACAAATATTCTGTATCATATTTAGGAAATATTTTATTTTTATTTCACTGAACATTTTTTGCCTAATATTAAACTGAGGTTATTTATAATTTGTGCCTATATGTAGAAGTGAATTTCATTTATAGTTTTCTTTATTTTTCATTTATCTGGTTTAAAGTCAATGTTATATTATTTTAAAATTAAGAGACTTTTCACCTAATAACACAGGGAAGCTACTTTTTCAATGAAAGAAAAGATTCACTTATTGAAACATTTAGTTAGGTCAAGTAACATTTTAAAAATAATTATTTAATGGTTTTTAAATTTTTAAAATGAATTTTAACTACTGAGATTTTCTATTTCTTCCTGAGTTTATTATAATCACATTTTCTGAAAATTATTTATTTATTTATTTTTTAAAGATTTTATTTATTTATTTGACAGAGACAGAGATAGCGAGAGCAGGAACACAAGCAGCGGGAGGGGGAGAGGGAGAAGCAGGCCTCCCCCCGAGGAGGGAGCCCGATGTGGGACTCGATCCCAGGACCTGGGACCATGACCTGAGCCGAAGGCAGACGCTTAACGACTGAGCCACCCAGGCGCCCTTTTCTGAAAATTATTAATGTTCTCCATGTATTCAAATATAATTACATATGATTTTCTTAGTATTATTTCCACCTCACCTATATGTGCATCTACTCTATTTCTTTTACTAATTTGAATATACATGTCCTTTTTTATTGCTTATGTTAGTATTTTATCTCTCTTTGTTATTTGTTTTTCTAAGAAGCTAAACAAACATATTAATTCCACTCTCTTTCTGCCTTCTTAATTATTAATCTTTTTATTTTTGGCTTCATTATTTTATTTTTCCTCAAAATCTTAAGACTGCATTATTTGAAGAATTGTTCAGAGAAATATTTTATAAATTTTCATGTAGCTGCATGTTTTCTGTTTTAACGTTTGCTATTATTTTGAGTTTTCTTTTTGGGAGATCTTAGAATAAGATTCAGACAATTTCTTGCTTTTTATATTCTACCCACAAATAGAGAGTTTGGCAAATACCTATTAAATATGTTTATAATTTTGTCTCCTTAGTCTGGTAAAGCCTTGAGGGAGTTGCATAAAAATTGCCAACTTTTTACCTTATATACTTTACTTATTTTATAGTAGAAAGATAATTCCATGATAAATTTTACCCTTTATCTTATAAAGGTGATATTTGTCACACAAGATGATTCTCCCAGATTCCATGAATCTCAATTTTCATAAGGATCACTGCTTCTTTTTTCTCTGTCTTCCTCCCTTTCTTCCTTCCTCCCTCTTTTTCTCTCTCCTCCCTTCCTTCCTCCCTTCCTTCGTTCCTTCCTTCTCTGCTTGCTTTTCTATCTATACATTCTGAATCTCCCTGTCTAGGTAAGTATCTTGTCAAAGTTTTCTTTCTTTTTCTTATTTATTTTACTTTTTACCTAATCTGAAAGTAATAATCTAATAAGTCAGATAACTGTCTTATAACTGTATTAGCCAAATGGTTTAGTTTACATCAGTTTTCTTCTTTTATGCTTTTACTTAATACAAATCCTTGGGATGTTCTTGATTTCCTATCCTTTGCAAAATGAATTATATTTTACCTCCTGCATCCTTACTCCCTTCTGTAACTTGGGAAGTGCAGATTTACTTCTAAATTCTACTTGTAGCTTTTTTTACATTTTAGAAAACAGATGTGTACTTTATCCTGTGTTTTTCTCTATTATCAATTTGTCTTATTGACAATGTTACTAAAATGTATTTTTAAATACAGATGCAGGAGGTTTATATATTTATACAAAAATATTTTGTATAAGAAAACTTATGAAGACTTTCCCCATCAAATGTCGAAAGATATTAAAGTGCAATAAACTGAAAAATATGGTTCTGTTGCAGAATACCTATCTGAACAGTGGGAAAGAGAAGTAAATTAAGAAACAGCCTCAGGAATTTAGGAAAATTCAGTAGATGAAAAAGTTAGCATTTCAAATAGGAGGAGAAATGATGGATCATTCAATAAATGATATTGAGGAAGATAATTATATATTTGAAAAAAGTGAAGTTAAGTCTAGGCCCTATTCCAGAAGCATATATTCTAATAGGAAAGGACAAACTGACAAATAACATCATTTCGGGCATTTCTAAGAAAATAAAGGAAATTAAAAGGGTAGAGAGTACTCATCAGGGTAGGGGTGATGGGGAATTTTAATAGGGAAATGCCAAAAACTTTTTTAGGAGAAATATCTATGAATCAGCCATAAAACTTGGGAAAGCACATTTTAGGCCAAGGGCTTCACAAGAAAATGGGCACAGCAGGCTTGACTATGAGACAAAGGCCAGTACCACTACAGCTGGAGAAAAAGTAAAAATAAAAATGTTAAAATCAAATTAAAATAAGAGAAATTCTTTTTAAGCCACATTGGCAAATTTTATTTAGTAGCTACCTGGTTTGACAAAAGTGTGGGAAAATAATCAGTTTCACATTCCTAGTTAGATTGTAGATTCATAAAATCTACGTGGAGATCAACTGGCAGTATCCATCAAAATATGTAAATGTGTATCTCATTACCCATAGTCCCTCTTCCTAACATCTGATAGAAAAATTCACATAAATAAGCAAAAGAATATGTGTTACAGTGTTGGTAGTAGTGGAAGGTGGAGATGAACATGTCATGGCACAAACCACACAATGAAATATAAGGCAGCTGTTAAAATAATAAGATCTACTGATTTACTGATCTGGAAATGTTCCCACAATACACACATTGCTGTTGTTTTGCTTTATTTAAAATTGTTTTACTCTCAACAAAGTGGTTTTAGAGTGAATATACCTCATTTATATGTGACAAACCCACAGCTAACGTCATACTCAATGGTGAAAAACTGAAAGCTTTTCCTCTAAGGTCAGGAAGAAGATAAGGATGTCTATTCTAGCCACTTTAATTCAACACAGTATTGGCAGGCCTAGCCTAGTTCAATCAGACAAGAAAAAGAAAGAAAAGGCATCCAAATTGGTAAAGAAGAAGTAAAACTGTTACTATTTGCAGATGACATGATACTATACATAGAAAACTCTAAGAAACCACCAAAAAATTATTAAAAGTAATAAATGGGGACATCTTATTAGCTCAGTAAGTAGAACATGTGACTCTTGATCTAAAGGTCCTGAGTTCAAGCATGTTGGGCATGGAGCTTACTTAAAAAAAAAAAAAAAAGTAATAAATGAATTCAGTAAAGTTGTAGGATACAAAATTAACACAGAAATCTGTTGCATTCCTATACACTAATAAGAGAGTAACAGAGAGAGAAATTAAGAAAATAATTCCATTTACAATGGCACCAAAAAGAATAAAATACCTAGGAATGAACTTAACCAAGGAGATGGAAGACCAATAAAACATTGATGAAAGAAATTGAAGACGACACAACCAAATGAAAAGACAAACCATGCTCATGGACTGAAAGAATTAACATTGTTAAAACGTCTATACTACCCAAAGCGATCTACAGATTCAATGCAGTCCCAGCAAAATACCAGTAGGGGCGCCTGGGTGGCTCTGCTCAAGTCAAGATCTCAGGGTTGTCAGATCTAGTCCTAGGTCAGGATCTGCTTTCAGTGGGGAGTCCGCTTGAGATTCTCTCCCTCTACTCCTCCCCCTGCTCATGTGCTCTCTCTCAAATAACTTATTTATTATTTATCTATTTATTTATCTCAGAGAGAGACAGTATGAGCAGGAGGGGCAGAGGGATAGAGGGAGAGAAACTCCATGCAAACTCCATGCTGAGCGCAGAGCTCTACGTGGGGCTTGATCTCACTACCATGAGATCTGACCTGAGCCGAAACCTAGAGTCAGAGGCTCAACCGGCTGAGCCACCAAGATGCCCCATAAATAAATAAATCTTAAAAAAAATACCAGTAGTATTTTTCACAGGACTACAACAAATAATCCTAAAATTTGTATGGAACCACAAGTACCCCAAATAGCCAAAATAATCTTGAGAAAGAACAAAACTGGAGCTATCACAATCCCAAATTTCAAGATATACTACAAATCTATAATGATCAAAACAGCATGATGCTAGCACAAAAAATAGACACATAGATCAAAGGAACAGAATACAAAACCAAGAAATAAACCCACACTTATATGGTCAATTAATCTATGACAAAGCAAGCAAGAATCTACAATGGAGAAAAGACAGTCTCTTCAATAAATGGTGTTGGGGAAATTGGATAGCTATATGCAAAAGAATGTAACTGCACAACTTTTTTTATACCATACACAAAAATAAACTTAAAATAGATTGAAGACCTAAATATGAGACCTGAAACCATAAAACTCATAGTAGAAAACATGGGCAGTAATCTCTTTAACATCAGCCCTAGAAACATTTTTCTAGATAGCCCCCTCAGGCAAAAGAAACAAAAGCAAAAATAAAGTACTGGGACTACACAAAACAAGAAACTTCTGTACAGTGAAAGAAACCATCAACAAAAGAAAAAAGCAACCTACTAAATGGGAAGAGATACTTGTAAGTGATATATCCAATAATAAAAAAATAAATAAAGGAATAAAATCCAAAATATGTGAAGGACTTATATGACTTGACCTTAAAAAAAAGAAATAAAAAAATTAAAAATTAAATTTTAATTAAAAATGATTTAAAAAATGGGCAGAGAACCTGAATGGATATTTTTCCAAAGAAGACATATACAGATGGCCAACAGACCAATGAAAAGATGCTCAACATCACTCATCATCAGGGAAATGCAATCAAAACCACAATGAGATACCACCTTACACCTGTCAGGATGGCTAAAATCAAAAAGATAAAAAATAACAGGTGTTGATAAGGATGTGAAGAAAAGGGACCCCTCATGTACTATTGGTGGAAATGTAAATTGGCACAGCCACTGTGGAAAAAGTATGGAGATTCCTCAAAAAGTTAAAAATAGAAATACTATATAATGCAGTAATTCCACTACTGAGTATTTACCCAAAGAAAATGAAAATACTAATTTGAAAAGATATGCACTCTCCTATGTTTATGGCAGTATTATTTACAATAGCCCAAATACAGAAACAACTTAAGTGTTTATTGATAGATTAATGGATAAAGAAGATATGGTATATACACACAATGGAATATTACTCAGACACAAAAAGAATGAGATCTTGCCATTTGCAACAGTATGGATGGATCTAGAGGGCATTATGCTAAATGAAATAAGTCAGATAAAGAGAAATACCATATGATTTCATTTATATGTGGAATCTAAAAAACAAAACAAAGCAGAAACAAACCCATACATATAGAGAACAAACTGGTGCTTGCCAGAGGGGAGGTGGGCAGGGGGACAGACAAAATGTTTTTCCTTAAATACAAAACAAACAAATGGTCTTATACAATGCATGTTTAAGTAGGAAAAATTTCAGGAACGGCATAGTGTGATCAATTGTTATTTAAAATATAATTTATTTGGGGTGCCTGGGTGGCTCAGTCAGTTAAGCGGCTGCTTTCAGCTCAGGTAATGATCCCAGGGTCCTGGGATTGAGCCCCGCATCGGGCTCACTGCTCGGCAGAGAGCCTGCTTGTCCCTCTCCCTCTGCCTGCCGCTCTGCCTACTGTGCTCTCTATCTCTGTTAAATAAATGAATAAAACTCTTTAAAAAAATAAATAAAAATATAATTTATTTTAATGTTATACATAAATATATATGCAATGCTATATATTTAGACATGAATTTTGAGGGGAGGGGGCCTGGGATCTAACATCAACATGTGGTATAAGAAATAAAACTTGAAAGTTTTCTCCAACATATCTTGAGTGTTATTTCTAAGGCTTTTATGTTACAGAAATTCTTCATATGTTTGCCCATATTTGAAAAGAGTAGCATCTTATTTCTGTGGTTGGGTACTGACTGCTATCAGAATTCTCTTTTCAGGTTCAAAGGTCAAAGGCTGATTGATGTGAATTCTCATTGTTAGTTCTCCTCCTGCCAACCTGAGGTGGATGGGAAGGATGGTACATCGTGTGTGGGCAAGTCTTCACTGGGCCTTTTCTTCTCCCAGGAACCAGTTTTTCTGTAACTGCGGTTTCTTAACAGCACTCCTCAAATTATATTATTATTGTCAAATAAAATGACTTTAGGGAGAAAGTGAGGCAGCCGTATCTTACAGTTTTATGATTAGCATTTTTCCCCCAGGACTGGATTTCTCCTTTCCCTTCTTGAGTGAATAAAATATATTTCTGAAATTCTAGAAAAGTGGTATTTCTCTAAATCTATGTGTCTAACGTGGTTGTTCTTTCATGAAGAGAAAGGGCAGAGCACTATTACATATATTTTTGATTAGCTTTGGATCCTGGAATAAGCTTTTATTTACTGCTTAGGTACAGTATAGATTCAAAACTTCCTTGGTGCGCCTGGGTGACTCAGCCAGTTGACTCAGTCAGTTAAGCATCTGCCTTTGGCTCAGGTCAAGATCTCAGGGTGCTGGGATGGAGCCCTGTGCAGGGAGCTGCTTCTCCCTCTCCTCCTCCCTCTGCCCCTCCCCCTGCTCGTACTCTCTCTCTCTCTCTTTCTCTCGCTCTCTCTCTCAAATAAATAAAATCTTTTAAAAAAGTTTTCTTAAGTGATTCAGCAAGAATGAAAGATTTATGTTCAGAACCTGGACTATCAGCCGCTCAGAATAGACAGTTCCCACCTCAAAAACAAACAAAAAACCCCCACAAAAAAATCAAGATGCCATAAATACTACCTTCATTATTCTCATCAGATAATCTTCCCTTCCAAAGGCAATCAGTTGTTTGGTTTTTTTTTTTTAAAGATTTTATTTATTTATTTAACAGAGAGATAGCGAGAGCAGGAACACAAACAGGGGGAGTGGGAGAGGGAGAAGCAGGCTTCCCGCCAAGCAGGGAGCCCGATGCGGAACTCGATCCCAGGACCCTGGGATCATGACCTGAGCCGAAGGCAGATGCTTAACGACTGAGCCACCCAGGCGCCCCAAAGGCAATCAGTTTTATTAACTAAACCTACAAGAAACAAAGTAGACAGGTGTCTGCTCTTCTGAATAGTGTTATTTTAGGCAAACTGGAGATGTAACGTGCCCCTACGTCCCACCAGTTAAAATGTCCTATTTGCTGCAATAGTATTTTAAATAAACTGACTTCCTGTTATGTATTTCCCACAGCTTCCTAGTATTTCGATTTCGGTTCTGTTAAATTCATCGTCTAAGTCCTATAAGCACCTCTTTCATATATCACCATTTCTTTGTCTGTGTTCATGGTTTTCGTTACCACCAGAAGGCTCACCTTTCTCTCTTTCGCTTAAATAAATCTTTCCTATCTTTCAAGGTCCTACTCAATTCTTAACTGTTTTGAGGCATTCCTCACATCTTTAGTCATATTCTTTCATCATAGTTCCTATAGTACTTACAGTTTGTAGTGTATTATTCCAACACCTAATTATATGTTGTTGTATTGTGCTATTCAACTTTCTTTGCTTTCATGGACTGTGAGTTCTACCAATGCACAGATAATACACTTCTATTAAATTACCTACAAAAAGAGGGGTGCCTGGGTGGCTCAGTCAGTTAAGTGTCTCCCTTAAGCTCAGGTCATGATCCCAGGACCCTTGCTCGGCAGAGAGCCTGCTTCTCCCTCTCCCTCTGCCTGCCGCTCCCCCTGCTTGTGCTCTCTCTCTGTCAAATAAATAAATAAAATCTTTTTAAAAAATTACCTACAAAAAGAGACACATGATAGGCATTTATTAATAAACAGCACAGAGATTACCTGATTATTTAATTAATTTTAGGAAATGATGGCTATAGCAGTGACTACTCAGGTGTAGACAGATGCACCAGCATCACCTGGGTACTTTTGAAATCATGCATAACCTCTGTACCCTCTCATTCTTCCTCTACACCTCCATTGTGTCCATCTGGTGTTCCCACTCGAGGGGACATTCCTCTCTGTGAGAATTATCATCACAGAAAGCAAAGGGCATCAATGAAAATGTGTCATAATCTTCTATGTGACAGAGTGGAAAAAAACCTTTTCATGGCTGAGCTAGAGCACAGAGCATGTAAGGCTGAGTAAAGACATAAATACTGGAAAGATAGGTCATAGCCTCCTCACTAATGAGAAATGTTTATCTGTGGGTTATTTGGGGATGGAGATAGGCCAAATTATGGAAGGTGTTGGAGACCATGTGGGCATTCTGGCTATATTAATATATATATATGTATATATATATATAAATATATATGCATGATTTGGAACTTGGCATTTTCCACTAAAGAATATATCTTTACACCTCTTTCCATATTACATATATTATATATATGTGTGTGTGTATATATACATATATATATATATATATATATATATGCATGATTTGGAACTTGGTGTTTTTCACTAAAGAATATATCTTTACACTTCTTTCCATATTACTGTGTAGGAATTACATCATTTTACCACTTCATGCCCATTAGGTGATATTATTTAAAAAAATGGAAAATAACAAGTTTTGGCCAGGGTATGGAGGAGAAGTTGGAAACCTTGTGTATTGTTGGCGAGAGTGTTGGTACCACTGTGGAAAACGGTTTGGCAATTCCTATACAAGTTAAGCAAAAAATTACCATATGATCCAGTAATTCTACTTCTGGGAATATATCCAAAAGAACTGAAAGCAGGGACTCAAACAGATATCTGTACAACCATGTACATAGCAGCAATATTTATAATAGCCAAAAGGTGGAAGCAACCCAAGTATCTATCAGTAGATGAAAGAACAAAGTGTGATATATACATGCAATGGAATATTATTTAGTGCTAAAAATGAATGGAATTCCGATACATGCTACAAAAGATTAAATACTGAAAACATGATACGTGAAATAAGCCAGGCACAAAGAACAAATATTGTATGATTTCACTTATGAGGCACCTGGAATAGGCAAATTCATAGAGACAGAAAGCAGAATAAAGATTGCTAGGGGCTGAAGGAATGAGAGAAGAGAGACCTATTATTTAATGGGCTTAGAGTTTCTGTTTGGGACGATGAAAATGTTCTGGAAATGGATAGTGGAGATGATCGCATAACATCATGAATAGACTAAATGCCAATGAATTGTACACTTAGCATGGCTAAAAACAGTTAATTTTTTTTTTTAAGAGAGAGAGAACTAGAGCATGAGTGGGGTGGGGAGAGGCAGAGAGAGAGAGGGAGAGAGAAAACTTTAAGCAGGCTCCATACTCAGTGCAGAGCCCAACATGGGGCTTGATTTCACAACCCTGAGATCATGACCTGAGCTGAAATCAAGAGTCAGACACTTCACTGACTGAGCCACTCAGATGCCCCCAAACAGTAAAATTTATATTATGTATATTTTGCCACAATAAAAAAAGGAAATGTTTCATTTTATTTTATTTATTTTTATTTTTTTTAAAGATTTTATTTATTTATTTGAGAGAGAGAGAATGAGAGAGAGAGAACACCTGAGAGGGGACAGGGTCTGAGGACGAAGCAGACTCCCTGCCGAGCAGGAAGCCCGATGCGGGACTCCATCCAGGGACTCCAGGATCATGACCTGAGCCGAAGGCAGTCGCTTAACCAACTGAGCCACCCAGGCGCCCGGAAATGTTTCATTTTAAAAGGGAAGTTTTGTTATATGGATAGTGCAAGCCCAATTTTCATATACCTATTTATTTTTTGTTTCATTTGCTCAGAATTATTTTATAGGAGACACCAACTACATTTGTGTGTTTCAGGTTCCCATGTATGAAAAACCCATTCCTTCCATCTGCCCATCTCCCTCCATTATGTTGCCCACGTAGGTATCTCAATCACACCCTTGCCCTACTCCTCTACACTGCAGCCCCCAAAATCTATTCCCTTTCTCCTGACCACATACTCCAGACATCCAGTTTTAATGGAGGGGCCATCCCATGCACATGCAAGTCCAACAGAATCTGAGAATGTTGCAAATGAAATGAGACACTTTCTGTACTGTTGCTACCTCATAAAATATGTTTCTACTTAATTTGATTGAGCATTCAAAGGTTTAACTATACTTCCTCATTTTAATCTTATCTCACTATTTATAGCCAGCTGTGAGTTTATTTTTTTAAGTAATTATTTTCATTCCAACAAGCCTCCTTTTCCATAATTGTCTAATTAATCCAGATGTGGGTCTTCTGTGACTCAACTCATACAAGTCTACTCAGATACCATTGCCTGACAATCTGACCAACAGTTTTATGTTACCTATTCCTTTGTTTCTCAGGTAAACATCCATCATTCATTCTCAGGTAGCATTCATCATTCTAGGCAGTTCCAGTATTTTCTCATTATGACCAGAAGCTAAAGTAACTATGCCTTGGGCTTAGTTACCTCAGCGATGTCTCTTCAATGGTTTATAGTTCTATATCCTTCAGAGAATTTTCCAGAAGTCTCTCAATTTCAGGGAAGAAGGAGGGGGTTGGAGTCAATGCTTTCTTATCATAATCAATATACTTATTTCATTCTCCATTGTTAAATACTATTCTAAATCTTATAGCAGAAGCAAAATGATTATAGAGCCAAACTTGTTATATAAACAGATTTAGCTTTAGCTATACTATTTATCCATAATGTTAATTTTGAAGTTCCATTAACTTAATATGACTCCAAGGAGTAACTATTAAGAAAATATATGTTGATAGTAAAAACATGTAAGAGCTCATTTCAATAAATAAAAAGTTTTGTTGTGACAGAAGACCACATTATCATCAGCCACAGATACATAATGTGAGAGGGGATATGGATAAGGAGGAAAGGAAAACAGTTCAATTAAAAGACAAAAATCAGCACCTAACAAATCAAACAACAATACAGTAAAAAATCAGTGAGCTGTGTTATAGGTATATGATTCTGAATCTACTCCACAGGCACCTGAAACATAGTTGGGGAGATAAAATCATGTGAGTCAGCGGTCTGCCCTTTATAATTATTTATGGGGTTCACAAAAGAAACCTCTGAGGTGGTCAAGGCACATAGAAGGCTGTGTTAAGGTGTCAGGTACTTGGGCACCATCTTGAAAAGTGGATAGGACTGAAAAAGTGTGCAGAAGGGCTTAATGTCCAAGGAGCAGGAAGATCCACAAAATAGTGGGCCTGTAGTAGATGTGACTGGAGGTGACCAGAAGAATGCTGAAGATAACAGGAAGAACTGAATTGATACCAAACAAAGTAGCAGTAATTCAGATGTAGTCAATTTGGTGGGTGCGGGCAGCCCATAGGTGGCTCTGAAGACCAGACTCTCTATGGGAGCAGTGGAGGACCCATGGTAGAAAGGACATTTTAGGAAGACAAATCTGGTGGCAACCTGCAAAATATTCTGGGAAGGAGAGAGACTACAGAACAAAAAAAGCGAGAGGAGGAAGAAGAACAATGGATAGAGGTTGTATCCTTATGAACCATGACTTTCCTGTGAGGTGAAGTAGGTAGAGGAGGGTACATTGGGTTCCCACTGTGTGGATGGGGAGAAGCAATACAGTGTCTCACTGTTTGATTTGTTTCAAATCATACTATTTAATGTGAGATTTCATAAACATTAGGGTTTATTTTATTTTACAATGGGGGATATTAAAGGTTAGGATCTACTGCTAAGATAATGCTTTGAGTTTTTATTTTTGTCAGTTTGCTTTTTAATGTATAAGCATGAAGGAAATTACAAAAGGTACACATAATCCTTTAAAATTATATTTAGAATTAAGTCAAAGAAAAATTATCTAAAGTAATTATAACATAAGAGCTAATGTTTATTGAATGTTTACTATGTACCAGTTAATATTCTAAGCTTTTTAAAAATCAGCACAAAATTCTCTATAAGGCAGGTACTATTATCTCCATTTTACAGACAGAAAACCAAGTATTAGAGAAAATAAAGTTGTACAGGATTGCAGAGCTGGAAGTGATAAAATCAGGATGAGAACCCAGGCAGTCTGCTTCTGAGCCCATGCTGCTAACCACCAGCCAACATGGCCAAAAAAGGAAAAATAAAGGAAATCTAACACCAAACCTTAGAACATAGTCACTCTGCTGTACATTAGATCTCTAGAACTATAATTAGCAATATTGTATAGTAATACTCAAAATTCTCCAAGAGGGTAGATTTTAAGTGTTCTCCCCAGAAGGGAAAAATAAAAAGGTAACTGTGTGAGGCTATGGACATGTTAGTTAACTTGCGTGTGGTGATCATTTCACACTGTATACATATATCGCAACATCAGGTTGTACACCTTAATTATATAAAATTCTTATAAAAAGAAAATAATAAAACACAGTCCCTCTACTAATAACAGTAACCGTGATAATTAGGAGGTTACAGAGTCTTCTAAAGATTGCTTTCACCACCATATCACTGCGGAGAGAGTATTTGATAGAATATACTAGAAGGACCGGGTTAAGCTTAAACTTTTTTCAGGGCTTCAATACTCTTCCACTTTACATAGTACATACACAATTACCACTAAAATTTAGCAAGTAACGGGGAAAAAAAAAAAAGTAAAATGTCCCCGAAGAGAGGAAAGTCACCAACAATCAAAACTGAGGGGAATGTCAGAAGTAACAAATAGCACCTGCAGAAAATGAATGAATTAGGTACTTACAATGCTTTATTATTTTAAATTATGACACCTCTAGCTGAGCTGGGAAGGCTCTTTTTTTTCCCTGGTTATTGTATCTTTAAAAATATGAATTCCATCTCGACTGCCTCTTTAAATAAGATTAATTCACAGCATTTCCCATTTAATTGCTTTATCTGTTTTGGTCCATTAGATTCTATTCGAGAATACAGCTTTTATGATAAATTAAATTCTAGGGTTTTATTTTGACATCTAAGTTAATTTTTAATTCTGGAAAAAGTTCTGCCCTAAGCAATTTAGTTCTTTCAGAAGTGCTGGAGAAAAAAAATGGTATTTGGAGCATTTTAAGTTATCCATGAAACAGGTATTTCACAGCCAACCAGACTGGGCTTTCTTTGGGTTTTCTTAGTCTGTGCCTCTAATGAAAGGTCTCTTTGAGGGATGTTTGTGTATTGTATTAGCTTTTCCTAAGATTTCTAAAGGGAGACTTCATCAGAGGAAATTGCTTGGTTGGTGCACACCTGACCATCAGGTTGGAAATGAATCTCCATGCTGTCTTCACTTGAGTAACTGAAAAGGTATTTGAGTCTTCCATAAGGGTAACTCACTCTAAGTTAGGGGTTGGCCGTGGAATCAGAGCCTCTCAAAGAATTAGAGGGATACAAACAGTTAATAAAGGGATTAGGGCTTACACATTTGTGAGAAGAGCAGGGCGAGTAGAAAGTCAGGACGGGACGGCTGTAGTCACAAGGTTGGCAAAACAGTCATTGCTGGCTTTAGCTTGAAGTACTGGAGTGGGTGGCTGGCAGAGAACATGCTTCAAAGTTTCCAAGTTTACAGGAAGGTCCTACCACTGTCCCAGTCTACTTCATCAGAGTGGGAGCTCATACATGAGTCTGAGAAGCCAATTCCCTTTGGCTGCCATAACTTCCCAAGAAGGCCTGTGTTCCCTTCCACCTTCCATATCTGGAGCTATACAAAAAAAGGGAGTTCTGAGAACTGTAGTTCCTGGCTTTTCCTCAGCAGCACAGATTAAAAAGGTTAGAATTGGGAGTGTGGCTCAGTCGGTTAAGTGTCAGCCTTCATTTCAGGTCATGATCCTGGGGTCATGGGATGGGTCCCATGGCGGCCTCCCTGATCGGTGGGGAGCCTGCTTCTCCCTCTCCCCACCCCCTGCTTCTCCCCAGCCCCTGCTCGTGCTCTCTCTTGCTATCTCTCTCTCTCAAATAAATAAATAAAAATTAAAAAAAAAAAAAAGGTTAGAATTGGCAGTGGTGATGCCCAGATGACAACAATGCAGCCTCTCTTATAAGACACAGAATAAAATGGGCCATTATATCACACAACTATGACAGTCCAATACCCTTCCATCCCTACAATGAGACTTTTATCTTAAAGTATCATGCGATATTGACAATCAAACCAGTCACTGTCAGTTTGGGCATCTATTAGGTAGCTGGCATTACGGTAGGTACTATGAATAAGACGACTTTTTTTCTTTTTTCTTTTAAGGCACAAAATTATATTATGGTCTGAAAAAATATACATTTTGGTTCTGCCTAAAAATTTGACACAATTTGAATGTTGAAATGTAGCAATAATTTATGGGGTGCTTTAATAGTTTGTTGAAATAAGGAATCTGATTGTTTGAAATACTGATTCAGAAATTTTAAGACATTTGAAAGCATACTTTTTCCACACATTTAACACATAAAACTTGGGGGGAACAAGAAAAGGAAAATTCCACTAGTTACTATTGGACTTACTAGTGGTCTATCTGCACTTGAACAGCTCATGGGAAGTTGAGCCTTGCAGAGATATGGCATACAATTTTGTGCCTTAAAACTGTTTTTTTTTAAGTGTTGAATATGTATCATTTTCACAACAGCCATCGTCTCCTCAATGTCTTTGCCAACAAGTAATCTAGTAGACTTTGAAGTCTTGGGAGGCAGATACCATATCTAGGACATCTATTTGCATTGACCAACAGTCTCTACGTGGTAGAGACTCAACACAAGTGTATGGAAATAATATTTATAATAATTTAAAAAATATAGTCCTAGGCAATATTGAGAATGTGTACATGTGACCTCTAGGAAAGTGTCTCCCTTCCAAGGTATCTCACAGGGTGGCATTTATTTTCTTGGTAAATTTTCTCACAATGGCTTAGATGGTGGTGGCCCTTATCCTTAGGAATCTGCCTCTGTCAGCACATTGTGACTGCACCCATATTTCTAAAACATACTCAATCTAACCAAACTTGTGAGACTGAGGAATAAACTCAGGATGTCAGTTTATTTATTTACTGTAAACAATACCTTTCTATTGGGAGGATAAATTCCACTCATAGGAAATGAAATATGCAAAGTCTATATGGCCAAATATTTTCTTCTTGGGAGAAGGTATATGTGGGAAATGAGATAATAATAAGAATTAGTGAATATCTGATTCAGAAAAAAGTAGCTAATGGAATTAATATTAGTCTGAGATTGGAATGGTCTCATCAAATAGGGCCAGAACACATGAAATCTATTAGAAATCTCCTTTGGCATCCCTCTCCACAGGATGGCCTTGCCAAAGGGAGCAGAACACCCTAAGCCCTTTATCTAAAATTTTCATCCTCTGAGCAGAGTCTTGAAGGGCACTGCCAACGTATGTCCATGTGGTTCTTGCTCTCCCCTTTGCTCCATCACTAACCACACCAGCTTCCTCATTCTTCCTAAAACTTGCCAGGCACTCTCCCATTTCAGGGCATCTGAAATTCGCTCTGCTTGGAAAGTTTATCCTCAGGCTAGTATCTGCATGACATTCTCTCTCTCTCTCTCTCTCCCTTTCTCTTCCCCTCTCACTAGCCAATCTAAAATTTTTACTCCCCCCATCCAACATATTTGATTCCTAAAAGACTGCCTAACATACAATAGAGGTTCAATAAATATTTTTGAACAAATGAATAAATGAAAATTGGATTTCAGTTAACTTATTTTTTTCAATCATAGTGAATGGTTAGGTGGAGAATGTACCCACTGCCCCTGATCAAGAGTCCCCTACAGTAACTGCAGAGCGTTACCAAGGAAGGAGCTTCCTGCCTATGTTCTCAATATTGATGGAACTGCTGTATTCTAGAAAAGCATGCATGATAGAATGTTATTACTAAGAAGTGTATGGCTAGTTTTAAAGCTTTGGAAAACTGATTCATATTCCTATTTGGTAGAAACACATCTGAAGACAACAGGCTTCAAACCTTTTTATAGACACCTACAGTTTTTCAGAAATGCATCTTTTTTTTTTTTAACTCATTAGACATTAAATCCTACACTAAATTGTGGATTCTTTTAAATTTTTGTCCGATGTTATTATTTCCTATTCAACTAAGTCACTCTGTATATAGGTGATTTTTTTTTCCCTAAGAAGAATTACTTAAGTAATTTGAAATTAGGGATAAATATAATCATATTTCTTAGGTATTAAGGTATGTCCACCTCATTCCATATAAAAAGAGTAGTTAAGAAATATCTTTGAGTCAATTTTTGCTGTATTAATTCAATTCATTCAAACAAAAATTGATTTAATGGTGTGTATTCAGCATTGTACTCTGAGCCATGGGGTCGAGAATCTATGGATGCTCAGCATATTTGGACAAGGATAGTGATGTTGCAGGGTTACTCACTCTGGGGTCTATATCAAACAGAAGAGGAATTTGGAAATGTGTACAGTGCTTTTGATTTCACAGTGCTGGGTCACACTGGTACCATTAAACACCAGGTATCCAGGCATGTTCAATAACCTACAATAGTCCCACAGAAACAAGAATCATGTTGCCCAAATGCTAGTACTACTACTACAAAATCCAAGTGCTACTAGCATCTCTCCTTGTTGAGAGCATTGTTCTGGGGCATTGTGGGAATCAGGTTACAGGAAATGATAACTTATACTGAAGAGATTGGACATTATCCTCTAGGCAATGGGGATCATCAAATGAATTTAAGTATGGGGACAGTTGATTTCTTTAGGCTTTAGGAAGGAAACTCTGAACTAGCATAGGAACAAAGAGGAAACGGAGATCACATAGCGGAAATTGCAGCAGTACAGTTCAGGAGTTGTAGTTCAGGAGTTGTATCCTTTTTCTCATCTTTAGTGTAGCTCTGTCCAGGGCATTGTTAGCAATAAAATCACCAAAAGTAAGAAAAATTCAGGAGAGAAGAAGAGTCTGTGACCCAGAAATTCTAGTAAAAGTAGCAAGCCCATCTCTAAGCAGATTACCATGCTTAGGTAATGGGACATACTGACTGGCTTCTTCTAATCATACCCAGTTCTAGAGCTGAGATTGTAGCCTATCTTAAACAAACCACCTAGCTGAGAATAGAATGATTTTCTAAGGAAATTCAGTGTTCTTTTAGATAGTCATTAAGAAGGAATAGGAGCACACAATGGAAAGATAACACATAAAGTAACTGTAGAATAGTATGCAAAAGTATATATGGAGGGGTGCCAGGATGGTCAGTTGGTGAAGTGTCCCACTTGTGATTTTGGCTCAGGTCATGATCTCATGGGTCATGGGATCCAGCTGTGTCAGGCTCCACGCTTAGCAGCTCAAGCAGGGAGTCTGCTTGAGATTCTCTCTATTCCTTCCTTCTGCCCCTCCCCCACTCATGCTCTCTTTCTCAAAGAAATAAATCTTTAAAAAAAAAAGTATACATGGAAATTTGGAAACTTGTTCTTCCAAAAGCTCTTGTAGTTCTTGCAACATTTCACACAGAACCAATCATTTAGTGAACATCCAATAAAAACATGCTGAACTGTATTGTGATAAGTGTCATAAATTTTAAATTTAGCTTGCAAAAAAAAGTTCTAAAATTGATCATTTGATTGCCTTAAGTATATGGAGATATCTATGTAACCAACGGTATACTAAATATTGTATTATTGTGTAGAGCTATTATAAAAGCAAAGATGTTGATATACTAGATGGAAAGATAAAAATAAAACACATGAAAAAAGAAGAAAACTAGTGCTAAACTGGAGATATCTGATAACAAGGACAAAAGCAATTCCTAGAGAAGAGATTGAAGGAGACTGGTGCAATCAAGGAAGACTTCATGGAGGAGGGGGCCTAGAAGAACAGACAGTACTTGAATAAAGGGGTAAAGAATTAGTGCAAACCAACATGACTAAAATAAACAAATGGAGTCAAAAAAGATGAACCATGCCTAGTTCCAACTTTGGCTTTCACTAGTCTGCAACTGATCCCTCCTGGTCTCAGATTTCTGATTGGAAAATGCAACTAATAATGCTATCTTCCAGGACTGCACAGAATATTTACTTGGATGGTATGTGACACAGCTCCCAGAACTGTGCTCAGAAGGGTATTCTCAACCACCCATTTGTTCATCCTTGGAAGATGTAGGTCTCTCCTGTATATGAGAAATGGAGTTAGGTTATGAAAACTGAGAAAATCATGGTAAATTTATAGCTTTCAGTGTGACAAAAGTCAGAATTGTGAGATGTGAGTTTCATCTTAGGATCAGCCCTGATCATCTCACCCTTCTCCACTGAGACCTCACACTATGCCTCACCAGGAAGTGTATTTCATTTAGTTATGTGTCTACTCTTTTCATGGAAATTTGAGGGGAGGAAATGTCTCACTACTCCACAGATAATGCACTATCCTGAGTCCTTGCACAGAAATCCCTGGTCAGAAATAGATTCCCATACAGGACACCCAACCTCCCTTCACCACCAACTCTCCTTAACTAAGTTTGCTATGGACTGGATGTTTGCATCACACCAAACTTCAAATGTCGAAGCCCTAACCTCCAAAAGTGAGTATTAGGAGGTAGGGCCTTTGGTAGGTGATTAAGTTTAAATGAGATCATAGGGCCTCATGATGGGATTAATACCCATGTAAAAAGAAACCAAAGAGCTCTTCTGTGCTCTCTCTTTCTGTCTCTCCCTTCTTCCATCCCCCTTCATTGTCCTTCCTGCTGCCATGCCAGATGCAGGATACAGCAAGAAGGCAGCCAGTCTTCTGCAAACCAGGAAGAGGGCCTTCACCAGGAACCAAATAGACTAGTACTTACTCTTGGACTTCCCAGCCTCCAGAGTTGTGAAAAATAAATGTCTATTGTGAAAGCTGCGGTCTAAGGTATTTTGTTATAGCAGCCTAAGCAAAGACAAAGTTCTTGAGAAATCCACAGGAATCAATGCCATGGAACTACAGATGATTGAAAGAGAATCCAGCACTAAAACTTCTACTGTGTATATCGGTTATTTAACTTGATAAAATCACTGGAATGTTTGATAGTAAGGCTTGCTTCCTTTTTCCAACTGAATAATTTTTCTTCTTTATTCTGTGTCCTTTTACAACATTTTCTAAGAATGATTATATTATTTTTCTAAGCATCAATTGTATGAGTTCCAGAATTAAGAGAAATGGCCTTAATTCTCTACTCTCTGCCATGTATATTTCACATTCACTTACTTCACTCAGTTTTTTTTTTTTTCCCAAAATCTCTGACCCTCTAAACCTCACCCCATAGGACCAGTTTCTTTTTTTTTTAATATTTTATTTTATTTATTAGAGAGAGAGAGAGAGAGAGAGAGAGCATGAGAAGGGGGAGGGTCAGAGCGAGAAGCAGACTCCCAGCAGAGCAGGGAGCCTGATATGGGACTCGATCCTGGGACTCCAGGATCATGACCTGAGCCGAAGGCAGTTGCTTAACCGACTGAGCCACCCAGGCGCCCCAGGACCAGTTTCTTTCCATTTCTTTGCTTAATTTTTTGTGCTGACTTGAGCCTTCTCTGGTCAACTCCAATCTTCATAGGAGGGATGGCTGCAGAGCTGGGATTAGACCAAAGTCTAGTGACAGGTGCTGTTCTTCAGTCAGACCAGGTGCGCATAAAGCCAGAGGGATGTTTCATGCAGGCAAAGCCATCAGCTCACTCCACATCGAGGTAGCTGCCACTGCCTTGCTCAGAGCACATTGCTTTAAATGGAAGTCGGCTTTAAACATTCATTCAAATCGATTTATTCCAAAGTGTTTAAGGTTGAGCTGAGTTTATTACTACAGATGTGGTTGGGCCCTTACCATTTAGCGTAATGTTTCATCAGTTGCAAAGCCAAATACACCCAGGTGACATGTGGTGTCTATTTACAGGGATGTGGGGTCTTTACAGCAAAGCAGAGACTGGGGTAGAAGGTTTGCTGGAGAACTTGTTTTCATAATACTCTGAGGGGGTTAAAGTTTATGAAGATCTTAAATCTTTTCTCTTGGCTTGAATTATCTTTTTTTTTTTTTTCTTTTTGCCCATCCCTGTCTCCAAAGAAAGCAATAAGCCTGTCAAAGGAGGAATTAATTAAGCAAATCAATCAGTCAGTTTTATTAAGGAATTACAAAGCCCAAGTGGAGCATTAATTATTCAGATAATGGGACATCTCTGAGCCTTTCTTTTCAATTATTGATAAGCGGCTATCTATCATCCAGACTGCTTTAGTACTGATTTAGTTGTGAATGAAGCCAGGTCATTCAGCCACAGCATATGCTAGTTATGAGCACGGCTGGGAGGCTGGGGTGAAGGAAAAGGCTGGGGCTCTGTATTTCCCCCAGCGTGAGTGCAAACCGTCACCACCGTGAGACAAGGACCGGAGCTACGGGGCAGGCATCTCAGTGAAAGGCCTGTCATGCTCATGTCATCCAACTGACTAATGATGGGCACCGAGGCAATGGCCCTAGGGTTTCTTTTCCTTTGCCACACCTAAACAAAGTAGCCTTTATAATAAAGCCATGTCGTTGTTTAACAGCTAAGAGAAAAGAAAAAATTGCCCTTCATTTTACATCTAGAGAAACTTTAGATCTTTTCATCTCTAGCATCAGAAAGAAAAACGTTACTTTCAACCTCAGATTATCTACAATATCTTTGGTTTTAGTGTTCACCTGTGTACTGATATGAACAAACATATAAAAGTGTAGGAATAAAAGTTCTGTTCAACTCTTTTCTGATTCGTGTGAAGAGATCAATCACATTCTTTCTTTTGTCAAAGATTTACTGAATATCTACTATGTGCTGAATCCTAACAATGAAACACTGAGACCTCAAGATACTCATGGTGCCATGATAAGGCACTTACTGATAAAATATCTATTTTTTAACCAGACAAGCCCATCAGTCCTTCAAAAGTGAGTTTAAAATAAGCAGAATCAAAGATCGTAGTGTAGGAAAGAGGATCACAGCAATAAGTACACTAAATAGGGGCGCCTGGGTGGCTCAGTCGGGTAAGCAGCTGACTCCTGATTTCAGCTCAGGTCATAATCTCGGGTCAGGGTCATGAGATTGAGCCACAGGTCACACTGTGCTCAGTGGGGAGTCTGCTTGAGATTCTCTTTCCTTTGCCCTCTGCCCCTCCCCCTGCTTGTGTGAGCTTTAAAATGAATAAATAAATCTTAAAAAAAATAAGTACACTAAATAGATAATTTGCTTCTTATAAATCAAAGAAGAAAATGTATAAAATTCAAAGGGCCCATCAAAATTTGAAAGCAACTCCTGTGGAATAAAAGGATACATGCTGACAAGGGGAGGTGGTGCTTGGGGGAGTTCGAGAGCTTAGGAACATTCTTGGCTCTTTATATCACTAATGGTTTTGTTTAGGGCTCACTGGCCACAGATAGATACATTTCTTGAACTTTATGTGATCAAGCCAAATCCTGAAACATTAACAATATATCTCAATACTTAGAAAATTCAGGAGTCAGCAGCAGCTTATTGGAAAACTGTTTAGCAACACTGCAAAACTACCTACTTCTAAGTGATCTCTCCCTCCCCTGAACTCTTATAGAACTTTGTATTACTCATATACCACTTAGCATATCCTGTGGCTATTCAGGCAAAGGCTTTAAGCATGATGCCATATTATAAAAGCTCCTTGAGGTAACGCCAAAAGCACGAGCCATAAGACGAAACACTGATAAACCGAACTTCATTAAAATTAAAAATGTTTGCTCTTGTAAGCAAGGTCTTCTAGTTGAAGGCAATGGATCAATACTCATGCTCATCTCCTTTTGCTCCTCTCTTCTTAGTATCTCTCTAAAATTTTTTAAAAAATTTTAAGGCAGTAAAAAAAAATACAAAATGTGAAAACTAACAGCAAATATAGTGGGAGTAGTATCTCCAGTTTAAAAGAAACACCTGTAAATTTCAAGAAGCTGGAAAGCAAACAGAGGAGGTGTTAACTCACATAGAAGGTCAGAGAATACCACTGGTTTGAGTGCACATTAAAGAAAGGATTTAAGGCAAGAGAACTCTTCGTTTTGTCTCTGTAGAACAGACATAGGTTCCAGATTCAGAGAAAGTCTGAATACAGAACAGTTTGCCTCCCACTCTCTCACCTACTTTCCCCTGCACAATCTACCAGCATGGTGGTCTAAGCCTCAATGAGCAGAATGATAACCCTGGTAATACTGTTAGACTTCTCTTATCTTTCCAGCTCTGACACAAGGGGGTCCTTTTGTGACATCCTCCTGCCTCCTGCCTCTTGCCTCTGGTTTCGCCAAATGACACAATCTCTGTCTCCCTCCCCAACAGCATCGGCTTCAACTTTGACTGCAAAATGATCTGTTATGTTTAGGGAAGGGTAAGAAAGAGGACAGAACATTTGGCCTTTGTTTTGAACTTAGGCTTCTTGGCAGAGTGGTCGGTCTTTTGTATGTTCTGTTTGGTAGTTCTCTAGGTCCCTCACTGGTTTTGGCATCTGAATACTTTTCGAAGCTCATTTTGTGTCAAAAGCTGGATCCTCAAATATTATAAACACCACCTCTTGATAACACAAAGCTTAATTGATTGCTTACTGTTGGAAACATCACTTTGCAAAGTTTTGGCAAAGTTTTTTTTTTTTTTTAAAGATTTTATTTATTTATTTGAGAGAGAGTGAGAGAGAGAAAGAGCACAAGAGGGGGGAGTGGGAGAGGGAGAAGCAGACTCCCTGCCGAGCAGGGAGCCCGATGCGGGACTCGATGCAGGGACTCCAGGATCATGACCTGAGCTGAAGGCAGTCGCTTAACCAACTGAGCCACCCAGGCGCCCAGTTTTGGCAAATTCTTGCGGGGA
Source organism: Neomonachus schauinslandi (assembly GCF_002201575.2). NCBI lineage: Eukaryota > Metazoa > Chordata > Mammalia > Carnivora > Phocidae > Neomonachus > Neomonachus schauinslandi. Next base: position 31,641,904 of record NC_058416.1, on the reverse strand, counting down.
GAAGGTAAGATCAACATTTATTGACTTCAAGCAGGTGTTCCAAAGCTGGGGTTTGATTAGGATTGGCTCAGAATTATGAAACAATGTCTGGGATTGATGGAAAGAGCAAGATGAATATTCAGAGGCAAGGGATTCAAAGAATTTTGGGGCATACACTGTTGATGTTTTCCATTGAAGAGTAGAGTCTTTCAAGAAGTTCTTGTGAAGAATGATCAAAACATTCGCCTGGGCAGGAGACTTGGGAAAGAATTCAGTCATGCTAATGAAGACTTAGAGACAGCAAAGACATGCTAACAAATACAGAAGAATGGCACAGTCATGTTGGGGTAGAAGGTGGTTTCCATATCCATACTCAGTGCCCAGGCTGTGTGGAGATTGACAGTTCCATTTCTTATTTGTCACCATAGTATCTATCTGTATGCAGATAATTATTAAATTTTCTGATTATTTTGCCCATTTGTTTTGGAACTCTATTAATTACCTCTAGGTCATGCTCATTCATTTCCCTCAGTGACATTGAGGACATTGGCACTCCGCAGGCCTGAGTTTGAATCCACTTTCTACCACCTTCCTAGCAGTGTGACTTCGATCAAGTTGCTTCATCTCTCTGAGCCTGTTTCCTCATCTGTAAAACTGGAATAAGACTGTTTACCTTAAAGAACAGTAGCCCTAATGAAGACAGCAGGATTTCACAGTGTTCGGATCTCTTTGTGTCATTGCTATATATGTACATTTTTACTGTTTTGTCCTCATTCCTTCGGTTTTTATCTAAGTCCTCATTTCAAAAGACACTCGTTTTCCTCAAAGTTTGCCTATAGTCTCACTTTCCCCTCCCAAGTCTTCCCAAATTTCCAAGGCACTGGCAATTTTTTATGAACATTTAATGTATTAATTGGTGCATTCTTCTGATATTTATGCAGCCTCAAGCATAGTAGATTGGAAAGAGCACTGGGAGTTTAATTCAGAAGTTCCTGACTTAATCCTTAACTCAGCTTCTAGCTCTCCCTATGACCTTGGGCTGCAATAGCCATGAGGACGCTTGGCTCAGTTAGACCTTTGGTTCTGATTCAAACCCTGCTGAGTGTCTAGGCTTCGAAGCACTTCTCCAAAGAGCCATACGCTCATCCACACAATCTGGTCAATAATTTCATGGGGTTTCCTGACATATCTCCATGGAACTTTTGGACGTTTCCGGGCATGATTCGAAAACCACTGCCATGAAACCATGGCACTGACTTACCAAAACTCATTTCCTCTTCTATTCATTCATTTATGCCACAAATATTTATTTTCAGTGACTAAGTGCCAAACTTGATTAGAAGTCAATACAAATGATTGTAGGAAGAGAACATGATTGTTTCTTTGCCTTATAAGTCTTAATGATTCTCAAGTTCTCAAAATGAAAACAAAGCCTCTCCCCTTTTCCACACTAAATCCTCAATACACACACACACACACACACATTCGCACATTCACACACTCATGTCACCACTCACAGCTGCCAAGTTTCACAAGCTCCTCCATGTCTGTGCTGCATGTTTACTAAGAGCACCCCTCCAGTGGCACTGAGGCCAGGCCTTGGCTGCACAGTCATTGGCAATTTGTCTCAGCCGTATTATTTCTCCTACCAGCCATTTCAGAGCACATCGCAGCCCTCTGCCTTTTCTCCATTGTTCCTCCATCTTATTTATTTTCCAGTATTTTCTCAACAGTTCCTCCAGATGCTCTCATTAAGCACTGGGCTAATTAACCTCCTGTTTCTGAGCAGTGGAGCTGTGGTGTGCTGCCTGGCCCTGCAGGAGGGCTCCCCCACCACGGAAGGAAATCGGCCCAGCTCCAGTCAGCTAACACACCTGCAACAGCTCACAACCGGACCTGGCACCTACTCAGCAAGGCTGTTTTTCTGCGGGGAGGTGGTGGTGGGGTGGTTGTTGTTGTTGTTTTTGTTTTTTAAGCTTCTGCTCTTTTTCCCAGACAAGGATACACCATGGCCCCAGCCAACCCCACTCATTGACAATACCAGTGATTGAAATCTCTCAGCCCCCAGACGCAGAAGCTCTCTATTAAGTTTGCAGACATGTTTTCCATGCTACGGACCCAGTAGGCACTTAGCCGATCCTCTCCAAGATGCTCTGGTTCATGGCTAAGAGCAGCTGATGCAGCCTACGCCACAGAGATCCGTGCACTGAATTAAGAGCGAGGGATCACAGGGTTGTCCTGCAATGTGAACTGTCTGAAATGGCACCTCACCATGACATAGCTTTCCTCCCCATTTTGATACCCAAGCCAAAGTATATCTTAATCTCTTCTCCTAGACCCTAGCATAGCAAACTTTTTGTGTCACAGTTGTTGGAACAAGTATTAACTTCAGAGCCCCACATTACAGGAAGGAAAGCAGTAAAATAAAATTCTCTCCCTGACCCATTACCTGTATAGCTAAGACATGAATCTAATATTCTGCCCAGCCCTGGCTGAGTCTGTCTAGGTTGAGATAATTGATGAGCTACTCTTCATTCATCTTTGTACATCCTGGGATAAACTTTTTACAATAATAACATTGTAAGCTATTAGATGCTTTCTAACTTTCCTTCCTTGCTCTAAATAACAGTAGTGCATCACTTTATATTTAGCAAAAACAGCTTTCAAGCCCACCTAGCTTATTTATTCTTCAATTGGATGAGAGTGTTACTATCATTTGAGATTTAGGAAAATATGTCCAAAGTCACCCAAATAACAAAGAGAAAACCAAAATTAAAAGACAGACCCTCAAATTCCAAATTCCAGGTTCTTATTCTTACACCAAGTTGCCTTCCTCCTTCTGCCATTCTAAAAAAAAGAGTATGTTTTAAATGTGTGACATTTTCCGTTTTCAGAACATCTTCACACATGATTACCACATCCCATCCAATGCAAGAATCCCTCCCCTACTATGCCTGAGAAACAGCTGCCTATCTTTTGGCTACTTCCAATGTGGACAACTCCACCCAGATGGGTCTAACTTATCATTGCAATACTGCACATTATCTAACGAGTCTAAAATGTTACTAATTTCATGAATAGGAAAATTAAGCTCCTAGGTTTAGTGACTTTCTCAACTGCTACTCATGAGATGGCCAGTGTTCTAGCCCTAATGGTTGCTCTCAATCAACCCTCTGGAATGGAAGGGCAGCAGAAGACAGTATAGAAGTAACCTAGCCCTACTACCTCTCTGATTGTGACCTCTGGCACATGGGTACATACCCCTTGCCATCTTGCTGTCCACACTGAATCTGATAGCCATTGTTAACCAAGCAGAAGGGATTGTCCCCATTTATTCACAGACACTAGTGAAGTCTCTCCAAGGAAGTTTTCAGAACTTTTATATCCAAATACTTAAGTATCAGGTTCAAAGCCACAAGCTAGAACAAGTAAACGAATTATGCTCCTGCTCTAGTTACTTTGTTTTTCTGTAACATTAAAAAGGAGAGTGACTGTACCTGCCTGAGTCTCTGGAGGGCCCAACAGGAGCACCCAGGCCAATGGGTTTAGCCTCAGTGTTCACTTCCTCCATGCCCAGCCCCCACCTTCTCATCTCCACACTGTAGCCCTCTGCCTTCTCTCACTACCCTCTCCTTGGGCCCTTTCCCCCTTTCCAGAACATGGCACAGAAATCTGCAAGGCCTAGGTGTATTTCTGCATTTGGTAATTTTCTCAGCCTGCTTTCTCTGATAAACGTCAAAGCTATTCTTCACCCAGTTTCTGACAAGACAAACTTGATTCTCACTATTGTGGAGGAGTTACTTGAGAGGTGATATACGAGAAATTAGTATCATTCCTACTTATATACTTTGTGCTTTTATTACAGATGAACCAAGAAAGCTCATATTATTGTGATATAAAAGCATCACCCTGCTCTGGCTTTCCTAGCCACACCTTTGATGAAGGGAGATAGGCTCAGATCCCATCTCTTCTCTCAGGATTACTGAAAGCAGAACAGGGGAAACAAGATTTCATAGCAAGAGAAGAGTGGTACCCAGACTTGAGCCAAGTTTTCCGATGCAATATGCCTCCTGTGTGGCTCTGTGAGAGTCACTAAACCCAATCTGGCCTCGGTCAGCTCACAGGTCAGTTGAGAAGAGGAGCTAATGGGATTTCAGTTTCCTCTGGCCAAAAAAAAAAAAAAATCCACAGGTTTACCTTGCAAAGTAGCTTGTTCCATTGCCGAGTGACTCGGGATAAAAGAAAGTTCTTTTTTCCATTGAGTTAAAGTTCACCCACTCTCTACCAATTGGTACCAACTATGCTGCTCTCCCTTCCCCTCCTCCACACAATAGAGCGTCAAGTGTTTGGGGCAGCTTCCACTTTCCCTGAAGTTACCTCTTCTCCAGGCTGATTGTTTTCAGCAGTACACATGCCTTGGTTTTGATACTTCATGTTAATGTCTTGAGTAGCTTTGACACATCCATTAAAATAGACTATGGCTTTTTGGGCTGGATCTTCTTTATAGAAAGCATAATTATAATCTATGGACTGCTTTGCTTCTTTTGTAACATTATTCCTCCTTCCAGAGGATCAGATTATTTTCATGATGACATTAGAAGCACAGAAAAATGCCATCAATTTATGCTATGAAATCACTGACCTCGTGGGGCCCCAGCTTCTCTCCACTCCAGATGTTTGCTTCAGACTCTCTGAGCAGTACTATATGAGAGACCAAACTCTGGGCAATAATGCCGATGTCTTGGAGAAGAAAGGTGGATAAGGATGCATTTCTGACAATTTGGAGATGTGGTAATCTCACTTTTGGGTGAAATAATAAACAGGTAGTCAGTAGTGAAAATGGGATTAAACATTTTACCTGTCGGGCTCCAAACCCCGAGCTCTAACCATTAGACTGTGAAGGAAGATGATGAGGTCATAATGGAACATGAAAATAAATTCAAAAGTAGGACAGCAACGTTTCGGACTCCAGCTTAAACTAAGTAATGAAAACATCCCAGGTCCTAGCTGAAAGACTACGGACAGACTGAGCGGGTGACTCATTTGTAAAGAACTGAACTAAAGGTACTTTGACTGTAAAGAGGCCAAAAGAGTAAGTTTCAGGATGTCTCCCTTCTGTCTGTGAGCCCAGGGGCAGTTTCCAGCTGAGCAGGTAGAAACGTGGATGTGGCGTGACCCTGTGGATCAATATCCCAATATTCCTCCAGCCTTGCTGGCTACTCCTTCTCAAACCTCTTTCCCATCTCCTGCTTTCTAAATTCCTGATAGGCATGCACTTCATCCTTACCCTCAGCTCTTCTATATCTAAAATCTTTCCCTAAGTATCCTGCAACCCAAGCTGAAGCCAGCCTTCTGGTCTAAAATCATGGAGGCCAAAATCTGGGAGTTATACAGCCTAGACTGAACATCAGCCCACTAGTCACTGATGCCTCATTCTCTCTCTCTCTCTTGCCATTAAAACTGAAACTTAATTTGCTGCCTTCCATCAAAATGCAGTCATGTTTTAGAAAATAGCATTAACTAGGTCTTTAGTTATCAGTATGTTGGGGTCAATTTACTTACCCAGGACCTTCCTTGAGATAAGAAAGTATGGTGATAGAAAGCTCAGCCAATGTGTAAAGCATGATCTTAGATGTGCAGTTCTCAATGGGATGCCCTCAGGAAACCAGGGCACAGCACAGGGGAGATGTAAGAAGGAGAGGTAAAGCAGGTCATGGGGCCAGGAAGGGAACCAGTGGGTGTAAACTCTAGTGCATAACTCCCAGAAGATACTCTGCTAAGCATCCTGCAGAGCCAAACTATCAAAACATAAATATTCTTATCCAGAGGCAACATGTTATAGTTGAAAGATTCTCAGAGATGTTCATTAATATACCCCACATTGCTCAGCCAATCCATGATGATGAAGAGACTACAGTCTAAATTTTCTTCCAAAGTCCATCCTCTTTCTTTCTTTTTTTTTTTTTAAGATTTTATTTATTTATTTGACACAGAGGGAGAGACAGCGAGAGAGAGAAAGAGCACAAGCAGGGGGAGTGGCAGGCAGAGGGAGAGGAAGAAGCAGGCTCCCTGCCGAGCAAGGAACCTGCCGATGCGGGGCTTGATCCCAGGACCCTGGGACCATGACCCAAGCCGAAGGCAGATGCTTAATGACAGCCACCCAGGCGCCCCAGTCCATCCTCTTTCTCACCCACCAGCCTGTCTCTCTAGTAAGAGCAGTGCTTAGCACCTTTGGAGTGATACATCAAATGGACTCGTGTCTATTTGAAGACAAGAGATGCTACTAGGTAAACCTGTGAAGTGTTCCAACACTACATCTGGAAGACTCATCTTTGATAAACCATGAAGCCAGAACAGCTTGTTGATAATGTTTCCACCTTCTTCTTTCCCTTTGTCCGGGTGCCCACTGCTGTCCTTCCTTCCCTTGCATAAATCCACATTTAGTCTCCTTCTTGACAGTGTGGTTTCCATTTTGTCCCCATCAACTTCTCCTAAAATGCAGATACCCTCTGCACTCAGAAGTTGTGGGAACATTTGACAATCACTGCAATAGTGAACCCACAGTTGCTGATGGGCATGTGGCATATTTTTCAGATGTGCTGGGGTTTAAAAAAAAAAAGTCAAATCACTTGTTTTGTATGAGAAACTTCTGAAAAAGTACTTGCATTTTGACAGGGATTAGAGCATAAAACTAAAGGAATAAAGCTTAGAAAGCAAGTTTTCAGGCACATGGCACCGGAAAGGGTGAGGGATTCACACTGACATTCTAAGATACCCAAGCTCATGCCACAGAGATATGAGGTTAGTTCTTGGGTTAAATTCTGATTCTTAAGTATATTTTCTTGCATGATAGAAAAATTAAATTTACTTTCCAGCCCTTTAGGCACTGTTGCCTAATGAGCAAAGATAGGTTTTAATTTCTTCCACACTGAACACAATCCCAGAAACCTGGCCCCCTCATCCATGCTCTGGAGCAGGTAGCTATATTCAGAAGAGCAGCAACCAATATTTCACCCCAAGTTCTTAGGCCACTTTGGATTCCTTTTGTCTCAGTACATGCACATGACCCATATCTGTAGCTGTGTTTACTATGTTTTTTTTCCTACAATAATTTCTTTCACAGCAAGCATGATCCTGGCAGCCAGCCACATTATAATCATCTGAGATTGCCTGCACACCAAGCTCCCTGGAACTTTGGTCTGCGTCTATGGAGAAGATCACTCTGGGGGGTTTCAGTCCTGCTTGGCAAGTTGACTTTGGACAAGTTATTTAACGTTCCTGGGATACAGTTTCTTAATCTATGAAATAGAGGTAATAGTGCTTTGGGAAAGCCCACATTGTACCTGTTCTGGCTGATAGCATTTTCTAACTTTCCAGAGGTGGCTCAATGAATCAAAACTTTTTTGTTATTAGCCCCACCCTTCTACTTTGGATATGTAAGAGTCTTACAAAAAATATTCCTATACCTTCCCATGGTATTATATAAGACTTTATTTGTAGACCAGAAAGTCTTTCCATGGCCATTTTAAATTGAATTGCAAGTACAATGTTGTGTACCATTTATATGATGGCTATTATCTGTGGCAAAATGGCAAAACCAACTTTGCTCTATTTGAATTTGACTCAGGAGTCTAAAGATGAGTCACACTGACGTGTACTGTTACATAATCCAACAGGAACTTCTCTTCAATTTTTTGGAATTTACATACAGGCCTCTCAAGAAGGAAACAAAGTTCTTGGAGCTTATGACTTGAAAGTCTTGCTCAGAACATAAGGATCCCATTCCTCTCCAGTATAGTGCAAAGAACATGAGAGCAAATGCTGCAGTGAGGTATGGTCTAAATGACAACTTGGCTGACCCCAACGGTGTTAGAATTCTACTGTCCCCAAAGCCTCATGTCATTCACCTCAAGACACTACCTTTCTACAATCATTTAAATTTTGTCCTGATATAAAGAGTAGCGGGATACTTACTAAGAAATCATTGATATAATGAAGAATATAAGTATACAAATAGTTCTGGATTTTATTCTCAGTAAAATTTATTTCCTTCAAGAGTAATTACACTGACTTCTTTCACAAATAAAGATTACTATAATTTTTCCATTCTTTGAAATAGATCCAGTGAAATAAATCATTATTTTCCTCAAAAAAGAATTAGAGATAATAATAGCAACTAGCTCATAGAGTTGAGGATTAAATATAATAATACAATATAAAGAGCTATTTGTAGCACCTAGCACATATTCTGTACTCAATTAATGTTAGCTACTAATAAAATTCACACTTCTTTACCCACCATTCTTCCTTGTCACAAGATTCCATGACTCCACGAAAGAAAGGAAAATCCTTTCCTTTAGAATATTATAAACACTTTCAGAAGTCCCTTGTCCCAATATCTGCTTACTGTAAAAATAAATAAATTAATAGAAATTAAAAAGTCATTATAAACTGATGGCTTGGTATTTGTTCTGCAATTTACATGCTGTGAAAAAGTCTCACTTGTTATTCAGAAGACCTCCAGCTAGCAAGATAGATTTCTTTACCAAGTTATAAGCCAAGTTGTTGGGGTTATAAATGCCAAATATCTGACTCAACTGCAAAAGTGAGTCAAAGAAACAATTCTTGGCTCTTTAAGAGCATTTGCACCAATGAGATTAACTCACTCTGAATCAGCAACCTCACTGTTGAAGCCTAGATACCAATCAACTCAACTAGAATGTACAGACTACTACAGAACGTGAATGAAGCCATTACAATAAAAACTACCTCATCCATTTATTATGTATATACTCTGGGAAGGAACTAGGCCATATTGTTTCACTTTTACCTGACGACACCAATTTTGTATGAGCTTCACTTGGAAAATTCCCTTAATGTTACCTATGTCATCTTAATAGTCTGTCCCTCAGGAATCAAAGCAACCTGATAATCTCATTACACTAAGGTGTTAAGGACATCATGCATTAACGTTACTAGAAGGAACTGCCTTTTAAAAAAGGAGTCCAGGGTGCCTGGGTGGGGCTGAGTTGGTTAAGCAACTGCCTTCTTCGGCTCAGGTCATGATCCTGGAGTCCCGGGATCGAGTCCCGCATCAGGCTCCCTGCTCGGCAGGGAGTCTGCTTCTCCTTCTGACCTTCCCCCCTCTCATGTGCTCTCTCTCTCTCTCTCTCCCTCTCACTCTCTCAAATAAATGAATAAATAAAATCTTTTTAAAAAATAATAAATAAATAAATAAAAAATAAAAAAGGAGTCTAGACAGGGCAGTGGCTAATCAAAGCAGTGAAGATTGATACATGAGTAGTTGAGGTACCCAAAGATACAGACAGAAATACTTGGCATTTCAAATGGCTCCACTTAAATGACTCCTCTGAAACATAAAGTATTTTTGTAGATATTTATTCATCTACACAAAAGTATTCGGTGAGAACTTAGTGTTGTCAGAATGTAACACTACAATCATAAACAAAGTAAGCAAGATGGACATTCAACAACATAGTAAAGAATTATTTTGAGTGCAAAGTATAGTAAGAGTGTGGAATCAGGACCTGAAGAAGTTGGGAGAGTCAGGTAAGCCTTCCTTGAAGGCTTCCTACTAAGTTCTAGTAGAAATTACATATGAAAGGGAATTTGAAAAGAGAAAAAAAAAGCATTCAATCAAAAAGACTAACAACCTGTGAATACCTTGAAGTGAGCCAGAACTTCCCCTCTGCAGAGCACTGATAAGAGGAGATGGGTATGAAAAGAACTTTAAGAGGAAGGGGCTCAACAAAAGGTTAATGAGGTAAGCCCCAGGCAGAGCCCCAGGCTTTATTTCTTTATAAACTAAGGTCAGTGGAATATTTAAAGCAAGAGAGTGATTTGATTATATATGTAGTTGTAGAAGATATCTCTGGCTTCATTGTGAAGAAGGTGTTAGGTAGGAAGAGAAGATTAGGGAGAGATAAACAGAGCTTAGACAGGAGTGGAGGCTGCAGATGAAAAGGAGTATAAGGATTTGAGAGGCAATTACAAAGGGAAGAACCAGTGAAATTTTGTGCTTGGTTGTATATGGAAGCTGAGGGCAGAGGAAATAATCAAGAATAACTCTCAGTTCTCTGATTCACTCAGCTGGATGGATGACGGGTGCCATTTGCACAGGCAGGACTTTCCGGGAATTCCAGGTGCTTGTGGTTCCAGATGGCTCTGTGAGTTTGTACTCTGATCATCCCCTCTGCTTTGCCACATAGTAATTATAGACAAAACACATAATGAGAAAACCAAAAAACATATAACTTAGGAAAAAATAAAATAAATATTTTCATGGACCAAAAATGGAATAGAAACACCAAATGAAGAGAGAGGTTAAAACTATAGGTCTTCTCACCCCAAATGTACAGATAGTGGTGACCAGAAATTCTGTTCTTCTGGGGCAAAGAAGACTAAGTGCCTTGCGTTTTAGAAAGGTGACTGATCCAGACTCTTTCTCTGAAAGCACAGGAGGGAACCTACTATCAGTATAGATAAGCTATGAGAAACAACAACAACGAACAACCCAAATAAACAAACAAAAAAACTACTATTAATACCTGGTTTCTGTCAAGTGAAATGAAAACCTACATATCCATTTATAGCAAATGTTTATAGAAGCTTTATAGGTAATTGCCCCAAAGTGGAAACAATCCAAATGGTCCTCAACTAAGAAATGAATAAACAAACTGGTCCATTCATACAACGGAATACTATTTAGCAATTAAAAAAAATATGGATACGTGCTACTACATCTACAAAACTAAAATGCATAAGGCTAAGTGAAGAATCCAGATTCAAAAGACTACATACTTTATGATATCGTTTATATGGCATTCTGTAAAAAGCAAAACTAGAAGGATGGAGAACAGATCAGTGGTCCCAAAGTTGAGTGGGTGGAGGCTTTGACTGTAAAATGACAGCAAGCATTGGTAAATAAGAGACAAATAGATTAATAGTACAGAATAGAGTCCAGAAGCATGCACACACAAATATAATCAACTGATCTTTCACAAAGGAGCAAAAACAATACAATGGAGAAAAAACAGTGTTTTCAACAAATGGCACTGGAGAAATTGGGCATCCATAGGTCAAAAAATTAAATCAAAATACAGTCCTTAGACTCTTTACAAAAATTAACTCAAAATGGACTACAGATCTAAATATTAAAGTCAAAACTAGAAAACTCCAGAAGATGACAAAGACACCTAGATGACCTTGGGTATGACGATAACTTATTAGATACAACACCAAGGGCACAATCTATGGCAGAAAGAATTAATAAGCTACACTTCATTAAAATAAAAATTTCTGCTCTGCAAATGAAACTGTCAAGAGAATGAAAAGATAAGCCACAGACTGGGAGAAAATATTTGCAAAAGACATATCCGAGAAAGGACTAATATCCCAAATATACAAAAAACTCTTAAAATTCAACAATAAGAGGGGCGCCTGGGTGGCTCAGTTGGTTAAGCGACTGCCTTCGGCTCAGGTCATGATCCTGGAGTCCCGGGGTCGAGTCCCGCATCGGGCTCCCTTCTCAGCAGGGAGTCTGCTTCTCCCTCTGACCCTCCCCCCTCTCATGCTCTCTATCTCATTCTCTCTCAAATAAATAAATAAAATCTTTAAAAAAAAAAAAAAAAAAAATTCAACAATAAGAAAACAACTCAATTAGAAAACGGGCCAAAGACCTTAACAGACACTTTACCAAAGAACATATATAGATGGCAAATAAGCATATGAAAAGATGCTCCATATCATATGTCATCAGGGAAATGCAAATTAATACAAGATACCACTATACTCTTATTAGAATGGACAAAATCCGAAACACTGATAGCGCCAAATGTTGACAAGGATGTGAGGCAACAGGTACATTGCTAGTGGGAATGCAAAGTGTTACAGCCACCATTGAAGACAGTTTGGCCATTTCTTACAAAACTAAACATATTCTTACCATATGATCCAGCGATTGTACACCTGGTATTCACCCAAAGAGGCAGAAAACTTATGTCCACACAAAAACTTGCACACACGTTTATAGCAGCTTTATTCATAATTGTCAAAACTTGGAAGCCTCTAAAATGTCATCTAGTAGATAAATGAATAAACAAATTGTGGTACATTTAGACAGTAGAATATTATTCGTGCTAAAAGAAAATGAGTTATCAAGCCATAAAAAGGCATGGAAAACTGAAATGCATATTATGAAGTGAAAGAAGCTAATCTGAAAGGCTACATACTGTGATTCTAACTATTGGACATTCTGGAAAATGCAAATGAAAGAGACGGAAAAAGATCAGTGGTTTCAGGGTTGGGGGAGGGACAAATGAATAGATTGAGGCCAGAGGATTTCTAGAGTAGTAAAATTTCTCTGAAACTATAATGCTGGATACATGTCATTATAAATTTGTCCAAAACCTACAGAATGTACAACACTAAAAGTGGACCCTAATGTAGACAATGGACTCTGGGTGATGTGTCAGTGTAGGTTCATCAACGGTAACAGATATCACTCTGGTGGGGGATGCTGATAATGGGGTAGACTACACATGTCTGGAGGCAGAGGGTATTTGGGAAATTTCTGTCCCTTCTACTCAATTTTTCTGTGAATATAAGACTGCTCTAAAATAATCTCTATTTTTTTTTAAAAAAGGCAGCAGGAAGATTCCATGCATTTGTCAAAACCATGAACCATACACCAAAACCAGTGTATTTTGCTATATATTAAGTTAAAAATAAACAAAAAATATACTTGAATTATAGCTCTCAAACAATGTGCAGAAAGGCACAGACATAGGCTCTATACCAGGAACCGAGTCAAGATACCCCCTGGCTCTGTGGCTGGATCTGCAAGGCCTTTAATACCACCATCAGACAGGAAACCATACCTGCACTTAGGATGGGACCTGGTCTGCAAGGCTAGTTGGGGTTGCAGCAAAATCACCAGATGAAAAGAGGGGCAGAAAGAAGAGTAGAAGAAAAAAAAAGTTTTCACAAAAAATATGCCTATAACTCAAAACGTAAAGCACATAAAAAAAAAAAATCTAATTCCAAGTAAACAAATAAACAAACGAATCTACCAAAAGGGTTATTTTTCCATATGAAATTAAATTTCCAGGAAAATCAATTAAAGAATTTAAGATGATTATGTTTCAGATGTTTAAGGATATAACTGATGACACACCTTTCATTATTTAAAAAAAAACAAAAAAAACATTTTAAGTCATGAATCCAGATGCAAAAATCGTAAAAAAACCTATCCAACTGAATCCACTATCACATTAAAAAAAATAATAATATATTATGACCGACTTGGGTTTATTCTAGAAATGCGCATTTATAGGTTAAAAGATAACATCCATATAATTGTTTCAACAGATTCCATAAGACATTAAATAAAGTTAAAGATAAATTCACATTAAAAGTTTTCAGAGAACTAGGAGGAGAAGGAAATTCCCTAATATGAAAAACTATGTGTGTGTGCATGTGTGTGTATACACATATGTATATAGCAGCATCATTATAAGCAGGAGATGTCAGAATGAGGAATGAGATGATACACCCACTTTCATCAATTCAACTCCTTGACCTTGTATTAGAGATCCTAGATTGTGCATTGAAAGAAAAAACACTTAAAGTTTGGGAAGGAATAATAAAAATCTTATTACTATAAACAATATGAGACTTAATATAAAAGAATTTAAAGAAACTATGAATAAATTTCAGAATCATGCCAGAGTTGAACAAGATGGCTGGATAATAAGAAAACCAAACAAGAGTCAGCTGCATCTCCAAACACCAGAAAATACAACTAAAAAGAAGACAATATCATAAAATAATATCAAGTAACTAGGACTAAATCTAACAAAATATAAACAAAACCTGTACCAAGAAAACTATATTTTATCTGATTAGAGTTACCTAAAAAGTGGAAAGATACTGTGTTCAAAGAAGAAAATATTAGTTAATTTACAGTTAATATTGTCAAGTGAATTACTTCTTTGAATGTTTGATAAACTGAAGTTTTAAAAATATATATGGAAAAAAAAAGGAGGCAAGAATAGTCAAGACTCTTAAGAAGAGGAGTGAGGATAGGGGACTGATCCTATCCAACATCAAGTCTTGTTACAAACCAAAGGAATTAAATCCATAAGCTGCTGGCATAAGGAGTAAAATAAAACTGGCAAAAGGAATAAAATAGCCTCCAAATAAACTCATTTTATATATGACAAAGGTGGCCTGGCATACCAGTGGACGTTCCTGGCATTATTTATTAAATGGAGTTTTAAAAAATTGACTATACCTGGGTCGCCTGGGTGGCTCAGTTGGTTAAGCGACTGCCTTCGGCTCAGGTCATGATCCTGGAGTCCCGGGATCGAGTCCCGCATCGGGCTCCCTGCTCAGCAGGGAGTCTGCTTCTCCCTCTGACTCTCCCCCCCTCATGTGCTTTCTCTCTCTCATTCAATAAATAAAAATAAAAAATCTTTAAAAAAAAAAAATTGACTATACCTGTGGGAGAAAATGCTTTTGGATGTCCCACCTTACACCATATACAATAAATCAACTCCAAATGCATCTGCATGTGTGTGGCTGTGTATATATTTAAAAATGCATTTCAAAATAACTTACGTGTGAAAGAGAAAATTGCTGCAACGGAAATTATAAAAAACTTAGAAATGAATGATAATTAAAGTATGTTGCAACCAAAATTGGGAGTTACAACTAACACAGGACTAATGGTATGTTTAGCATTAGAAGTGATAATTTAGGAAAAGAAAAAGAATAGGAAGAAAATAATAGAGATAAGAGGAGCAAATTAAAGAAAATAAGAGAAAAAAATAATGAAATTAAAAAGCAATTTGTAGCCAAATATCCAGGAAGACATAAAAAAAAAAAAAAAAAAAGGGGGGG